>NW_024743051.1:0-13238 GCF_018991925.1 Homarus americanus | reverse complement strand
GTGATGATGGGTGGTGTTATATGTAGTGATGCTGGATGGTGTCATATGTAGTGATGATGGATGGAGTTATATGTAGTGATGATGGATGATATTATATGTAGTGATGATGGTTGGTGTTATATGTAGTGATGTTGGATGGTATTATATGTAGTGATGATCGATGATATTATATGTAGTGATGATAGGATGGTTCTATATGTAGTGATGGATGGTGTTATATGTAGTGATGATGCATGATGTTATATGTAGTGATGATAGGATGGTTTTATATGTAGTGATGATGGATGGTGTTATATGTAGTGATGATGCATGATGTTATATGTAGTGATGATGGTTGGTGTTATATGTAGTGATGCTGGATGGTGTTATATGTAGTGATGATGGATAGAGTTATATGTAGTGATGGATGATGTAATATGTAGTGATGATGGGTGGTGTTATATGTAGTGATGTTGGATGGTGTTATATGTAGTGATGATGGATGATATTATATGTAGTGATGATAGGTTGGTTTTATATGTAGTGTTGATGGATGGTGTTATATGTATTGATGATGCATGATGTTATATGTAGTGATGATGGGTGGTGTTATATGTAGTGATGCTGGATGGTGTCATATGTAGTGATGATGGATGGAGTTATATGTAGTGATGATGGATGATATTATATGTAGTGATGATGTTTGGTGTTATATGTAGTGATGTTGGATGGTGTTATATGTCGTGATGGATGGTTCTATATGTAGTGATGGTGGATGGTGTTATATGTAGTGATGATGGATCGTGTTATATGTAGTGATGATGGATAGTGTTATATGTAGTGATGATGATGGATGGTGTTATAAGTAGTGATGATGGATGTTGTTATATGTAGTGATGAAGGATGGTGTTAGTGAAGATTGTGAAGTGAGATGTAGTGAAGATTGTGAAGTGAGGTGTAGTGAAGATTCTGAAGTGAGATGTAGTGAAGATTGTGAAGTGAGATGTGGTGAAGATTGTGAAGTGAGATGTAGTGAAGATTGTGAAGTGAAATGTAGTGAAGATTGTGAAGTGACATGTAGTGAAGATTGTGAAGTGACATGTAGTGAAGATTGTGAAGTGAGATGTAGTGAAGATTGTGAAGTGAGATGTAGTGAAGATTGTGAAGTGAGATGTAGTGAAGATTGTGAAGTGAGATGTAGTGAAGATTGTGAAGTGAGATGTAGTGAAGACTGTGAAGTGAGATGTGGTGAAGATTGTGAAGTGAGATGTAGTGAAGATTGTGAAGTGAGATGTGGTGAAGATTGTGAAGTGAGATGTAGTGAAGATTGTGAAGTGGGATGTAGTGAAGATTGTGAAGTGAGATGTAGTGAAGATTGTGAAGTGGGATGTAGTGAAGATTGTGAAGTGAGATGTAGTGAAGATTGTGAAGTGAGATGTAGTGAAGATTGTGAAGTGAGATGTAGTGAAGATTGTGAAGTGAGATGTAGTGAAGATTATGAAGTGAGATGTCGTGAAGATTGTGAAGTGAGATGTAGTGAAGATTGTGAAGTGAGATGTAGTGAAGATTGTGAAGTGAGATGTAGTGAAGATTGTGAAGTGAGATGTAGTGAAGATTGTGAAGTGAGATGTAGTGAAGATTGTGAAGTGAGATGTAGTGAAGATTGTGAAGTGAGATGTAGTGAAGATTGTGAAGTGAAATGTAGTGAAGATTGTGAAGTGAGATGTAGTGAAGATTGTGAAGTGAGATGTAGCAAAGATTGTGAAGTGAGATGTAGTGAAGATTGTGAAGTGAGATGTAGTGAAGATTGTGAAGTGAGATGTAGTGAAGATTGTGAAGTGAGATGTAGTGAAGATTGTGAAGTAAGAAGTGGTAAAGATTGTGAAGTAAGATGTGGTAAAGATTTTGAAGTGAGATGTAGTGAAGATTGTGAAGTGAGATGTAGTGAAGATTGTGAAGTGAGATGTAGTGAAGATTGTGAAGTGAGATGTAGTGAAGATTGTGAAGTGAGATGTAGTGAAGATTGTGGAGTGAGATGTAGTGAAGATTGTGGAGTGAGATGTAGTGAAGATTGTGAAGTGAGATGTAGTGAAGATTGTGAAGTAAGATTATAAAGTAAACTGTAGTAATTGAGGTTAAACGAACGCGGGTTATTCTGTAGTGTATCCGTGTCTTGTTAACGTGGAACCAACATGGCGGTGGTTCTCAATATAGATACGTTATTTTGCCGGGAATTTCTGTCAAAACGAAATATGAATCAACCATATTTAGCCTAAATTAACCTAGCGGCTTTATTATATATTCTAAGGTGTTTAAGTTGGATAGATCAGATCAGGTTAGGTAAAGTCAGGTTGGGTTAGGTTAGGTTAGTTTTGTTAATTTTGCCAGTTAGAGGCTAGTTTATTGTGCCCCCATACTCATCCTGTGAGCGGTAGTGCAAAGAGATTACAAAGTGGTGTTAGATGAGGTAGGTGGTTAAGTTAAGTTTCAATAGGTTAGGTTAGATTACGTCAGGTTGGGTTAAGTTAGGTTAGGTAGGTAATAAGTAGATAGGTTACGGTCGGTAGGTGGGAAAGTTAGGTTTGATTAGGTTAGCTTATGTCAGACTGGGAGGTTAGGTTCGATTATGTCAGGTTAGGTTCGATTATGTCAGGTTAGGTTCGATTATGTCAGGTTAGGTTAGATTACGTCAGGTTAGGTTAGATTATGTCAGGTTAGGTTAGATTATGTCAGGTTAGGTTAGATTATGTCAGGTTAGGTTAGATTATGTCAGGTTAGGTTAGATTATGTCAGGTTAGGTTAGATTATGTCAGGTTAGGTTAGATTATGTCAGGTTAGGTTAGATTATGTCAGGTTAGGTTAGATTATGTCAGGTTAGGTTAGATTATATCAGGTTAGGTAAGTAGGTGGAGGTGGGTAAAAAAGGTTAGGTTAGGTCGGCAGGTTTTAGTGTAGGAGCTTAAGTAATCCCGTAAAAATTTCATGTTAATTTTTGACACCATACATCGTAATAATCCTTATAAACTATGTTAAGGAACTGTGGTGTAATTTTTTCTGAATGGTTTATTATAAGTTTTATGCCATTAAAGAAGTTTTATCAAAGAGCGGCGTAATGAACCACAGACGTATTACCATTAACTCCTAAGTAACTTAAAACATGACTAATAACCTATGAACATGTAGTATTATATCATTACAATTTAACGTAATATATTATGAATGCTGTTATAATATCTTAAGTGTGTTACAAACATTGCTGCTCATATATGCCATCCTGTCTCTGGCAAAGAAGAGATTGCAGTCAGTAAAATTAATTGCTAAAGACAAATACTGGAAATTAAACATATACTTATTACCATTATCTGAAAAGCTTAGAACCACCGTTTTATATTTATTAAAAGTTTGTTGTGTTATACATCATGTGTATACAAGTCACAAGTTATTATTTACGACATTGCTTCAGTCCTCGTCATCAGAGTCTTCTGTACAACAGATTCCTTCAACTTGTTTAGGCATTTCACATCATCTGCTTGACAGTTACACATCTCGGTGCATGTCATGCTATTCTTTCTGATTCTTTCTGTATGAACATGACAATGATCCACATTTCCTGACGCCACATCCACATTTAACAAGTTCTGTGATTGCTTCTGGAGCTGGTGGTTGGTCTGATATTACTAGTATGAAACAGTCATTGTCAATCTTCCAGCCATGCTCTAATTGTGAAAGCATTTCACTGTCTGCATCAAAAGAAGAGCTTGATACCTTCCTCTCAATATATGATACTTTAGAGTTGCTGCAATCGCTGGTAGTTCTCCAGCTTCTGCCTGCGTTATCTTGAAGAGATGCCATCTAAGTTTTGACAGTTTAGTGAAAGTCATTCGTGGACAGTAGAGCTTAAATACAAATTCCTCTAGACCAATATACTGTACATGTCTGCTGGAGGGTATTTGGTCTACTCAGCATCTTGAATGCATCTAGGACTTTTGTGTTAGATTTCATCAAAGTGCTCCAACATGCTTTCTTTCCTTTGCCAACAAATTTTCCAATGCAGTCAGATCCTGTGAAGGCATGGAAACCTGTAAGGCTCTCTGCCCAATGTGTCGTCGCTCACCAGTTCCTGTTATCATACTTGTATTTTCTCCAAGTTGAGGCTGCTTTAATATGCCAAACACATCAGTGTCTGGTGACTTGATATGTACAGTGCTGCCCTTCTGTGATGCACATACTGTATGTCCTGCTTAAGTTCTATAACTTGTGATAGCAATTTAATGGTTGAAGTCTTATTTGCTGCTTTCCACGACAGTAGATTAACCTTGGACAGCTTTTCCCAGATGTTCAATGGACCAACAATACGTTCCTTGACAAAATTTTCATAATTCTGTCTTCCAACCTCATATGCACATAGATTGTCATATTTGGCATTTTCTGACATTACAGCTCCAGTTACCAAGTTTATAAGAGCATCATTTTCCTGGGATTACAGTCACCAATAACATTGTGTAGCTTCTGTACATCAGCATATTTTCAGCTGACAATAGCTGTAGAGAGCTCATGATGTTCTGTTCTTTTGTAATCTTTATGAGTTTGATGTTTTATGTAATGAACTTAATTTGAAAACCCAAATGGTAGTATATGATCTTTTATCACCTTAGACACTCTGTGCGTCATGCCTCTCAAGTGATTTTTTCCTCTCTTACTTCTCTGGACAAATACGACCTTTATCCCATCAGAAAAAATATCACCATATATTTTCTTAATCTACAGGTGTCAAGGTTTAAAATGACGGATGGTGTTAAAAATTAACCTGAAATTTTTACGTGACCACATATTGTCTTGTTGGGTTTCTGAGAGAACTTCACGGCTAAATAGCGCCTCTGTATTGATAGCCGGTACATGTCGTAATATCCACCGCTCATAGTTAAATCTTTATGTCCGTTTATTTTGTCCTAATTTAAGTATCAAAGAGTGTTTTCATTTTAAGTATCTTAAGTATCTTTTTTCCCCACTCCTAAGTATCTAAGTATGATTTATTTTCATTTATAAGTAACTAACCATATTTTTGTTTTCATTATAAAATGTGATTGATATAGACAACAGAAGTAAATATCAGCTGGAGGTCGTAAACGAAGCTGATGTGAAGTATTTTGACTCGCTGTTCCCACGAACTAATTGCTTCTCTGGTTTATACCGAAGAAATAAAACCGCCAACGAACCATCCGATTCAAATGTGTCTTAGGCGATACAGGGTGTTTATGCGTCACTCTGATACCAAGAATGACTTTGTGTACTGTGGTGAAGCTGAGGGTAGGATAGGGTTAGGTGCCAACATCAGGTCAAACCTCAAACGGGCAGACTGGGACTCCTTCAAGGAGTCTCTCAGTCTCAAGCAGGGGAGAAACCTGGAAGAAGCCAGCCCCAATGACATCGACGACGCGGTCGAACAATGGTATAATGATGTGAAGACGGAGATGGACAACAACATCCCGACCACCAGTTACAGGACCATTCCCCATCCTCACACTAGTCACCAGCTGAGGCAGCTCAGTGTCCAGTACGCTCACGTGAGACAGCTTGCCAGTATCCGCGGGTGGACGCAGGAGCTGAGAGACCGGTACCGAGAGCTACAGACGGACATCCAGCACGAGAGCAAACGTCTACATGAACAAAAGTGGGCCGCCTTGGTGTGGGAGGCAGCCAACAATTACCGCGATTCTGCTGTATTCTGGAAAGGGATCAAGCGACTGATGGGTTCCAACCTCTAGCACGGTCCCTTCCCTGCTCGACCAAAACAACGTAAAAATATTCGAGGAAGAAAACCAAGAACAACTACATCGGCGATATTTACGAAAGATCTTTACCATTAGTGAACAGTAGAACGAGGGCTTCGACAGGGAGTTTGAGGAGGACATTTTAGGTCAGTTGCAGGACCATCAGCACCTGCTCCAGCCGCTCCCACGGACTGACTTCACTAGACTAGTGGACGGAAGCTACCTGAAGGAGCGCATAGTTCCTGCAGATGTATCAGCCGTCATAAAAGGGTTTAAAACAAATCACCTGGTCAAAGTCACATTAACAAGAAGATCCTGGCTCAACTCCCCGACAACATAATAGAGAGGCTTGTTCATATATGCAACGCCTGCCTCGCCTCTGGATACTTCCCTAAGATGTTCAAAATCGCCGTTATGCGCCTCATACCAAAAGCAGGGAAGCCTCCAAACAATGTCGAAAACTTTCGACCAATATCGCTGCTAGAGGTACCTGCCAAAATCTTCGAAAAAATAGTCAACAAGCGATTGCGGATGTATCTGGAGGACGAAGACGTGCATAATCCCCGCCAGTTCGGCTTTCGCCAGTACCGAGGTACATCCACCGCCATAGCTCAGGCCTACGAGCAGATCGCCAATGCCATGACTGGCCGCCTACAGTGCAATATAGTACTGAGGGACGTCAGCAAGGCGTTTGACAAAGTTTGGCACGCAGGACTGCAGTATAAGATCATACAACTGGGGCTAACCGAAAATCTGACTCGCCTGCTGTGCAACTTCATTACGGACCGCAGAGCCAAAATTAAGATGCAAGAACATTTTGGAGAAGAATTCTCACTATCGAGCGGCGTGCCTCAGGGCTCTTGTCTCTCACCAACCCTTTACACACTCTACACGGCTGACCTGCCACCCCCAATCGTCGGCAGCGAGTACGTCATGTATGCAGACGATGTAACACAGATCGTCACCTGCCCAGGAAGGTCCACAGCAAGGATGGCGCGACTCACTGCTCGGGCAATAGAGGAGATCTCGGAGTATGAAAATAAATGGAAAATAAAAACAAACAAAACGAAATTTGAGGTCATACCCATAGCCAAATTCAAGCCGGCCCCATTGATGATCGACGACGAAGAGATTGAGTACTCTAAACAAGGCAGGTTGCTCGGCCTCATCATTTCTCGGACGGGCATCATTCCCCACGTGAAGGACAGACTAAATAAAGCCAAAGTCGCCGCAGCCAAATTAAAACGTTTTAAATTCATGCCTGAGAAGATACAAGTTCACCTGTACAAGGCGCTGGTGAGGCCTGTGTTGGAGTACCCATCTATACCACTCGTCACACTCGGGAAGACTAGACTACAACAACTACAGAGCTTCCAAAACAAATGTTTGAGGTCAGCCAGTGGCCAAGCGCCACCCTACCAGGAGACAGTGGAAACCATCCACCTAAGAAATAAAACAGAGGCCCTCAACTTCAGGTTCCATCGCCTAGGGAAGAAGGTTTGGGACAAGCTCCTGGACGACCCTCACAGCCCAGACCACCTACGCAGGGAAGACATCAACGGAGGGAGACCCCACGCCTGGTGGCCCCGGAGTCTGCCCGCACTACAACAACCCAACCCGCGATCCATCTATGTCCGCCACAGTGATCCACCTTAAATTAAAACTTAGATGATATAAATTCACATTTAACAAGTCACAATCAAGTGAGTCCATAACGTAATACAGTATAAGATGTTAATAAACTTGTAATTGTAAAATCAATCTAGTCATTGTCTACTAAAATAACCATTGTGCAACCTCATTCTAAATCCTAGGTTAGCTTAGTTAGCCAACAAACTCTGTAATATGTAAAACAAGGGGTGTCGTCCCCCTCTGTTTAACTCATTAAACTTCTTTTCCAACCTTTCCCCCCACGACTATATGTTGTGACTTCTCCATCCCTCATGTCTGGCTGTGCCTTGAGCCCCAGCATGCCTTCCACCCTTTCCCCACCTTAACCTAAAAAAAAAAAAAAAAAAAAAAAGGAGGTTGGGTTGGGTTTGGGATGGAGTTAGGATTACGCATGTGTAGGTATATTCTGTCGCATTTTATAGGTATCTTGCGTCTTTCTCTTTATTCCTTCTTTATCATGAGTATCTGTGCCTATTAATACACCACCTCGCAGGATAGTGGAAGAGGAATGGATAGTAACGAGATAATATTCTTCTTACATATACCTTAGCTTGATTACAGGTAACATCAGGTAGAAGTTACATGACTCTTAAGAGTTTTCCTCGACTTGGCTGATTCAACTGTAAGACTTGTTGTATTTATCCTTATTAAAATCCTCCACTTGTAAGACCCTCCACTTGTAAGACCCTCCACCTGTAAGACCCTCCACTTGTAAGACTCTCCACTTGTAAAACCCTTTAGGGATTTGAAATACCTTCTCGTCTTGGCTCCACTAGTACTGTACACACCCTCTCTAGCCTTGGTTTACAGTAATGTTGAAGTATATAGTGAAGACTCACAGCTCATGGGTTAGAAAAACAAAAGATGCTTGTTTTATTTATTTATTTATTTATAGTTTATTTTAGAATCCCCGAAAGTTAGAACAAAATGGCTGACGGGACTCACAAGCAGGCGGTGTTTACAGTATGGACCAAGAATAAAAAATAAATGAAAAATAAAATAAATAAATCGTAAATTGGTGCATTGTTTCTCCAGGGGTAATTATAGAAGTACAAATGTTCTCCAGCAGTGGGTAACGATCATAGTCACGTATAGAGCTTCCGACGCAGGTAGATTGATATAGATGCATTACCTTGAGTTAGTGGGTTACAGGGCTTCTTACACGATAATATTAAAGGTGTTTTTTCCTTCTGTTTGTGGCACTTGAGGTGTTTAGGTTAGGTTTAATTAAAATGGTTTAGTTATAATAGTTATATTACGATAAGTTAAGTTGAATTTAGAACTTTTGATTTACATATATCGTGTTTTAGAAGGATTTGTTAGCTAATAAGTTTAATTTGGATAAGTTTAGTTTAATTTAGATCATTTGATTTTACAAGGTCGTATTCAAATGACTGGGAACCATATAGAAACCTGTTAGAAGTAAATATTTCTACGGCAGTGAATGAGTAGGTCAATAAGTGGTGTATAGAGCTGCTGACGCAACTTAAACGATATATACTGTACATTATATGTTATCAGAGCTTTCCTGTTGTACGTAACCGCCTCCGTCAAAGTGTCTTAGTGGCTCATGTGAAGATTAGCCTCTAGTTTATTTAACCTCAAGATTAACTACACTGGCACTGCCTGACCTGACCTGGCCTGACCTGACCTGACCTGACCTGACCTGACCTGACCTACCCTACCCTACCCTACCCTACCCTAACCTAACTTAATCTAACCTAACTTAACTTCCCATGTAGCGTTAGGTTAATCATTAGTTGAAAGAAGCTGGGAGGGTTAATCTTCATGTAATCTATCTTAATTAACAATTTTGGTCAGGTGAGGCCTTCTTTACCTTACTCGAGAGCAGGAGGAGGAGGACTTGCTAACGTCTACAGATCATCGTCAACCAAGGCAGATATTGAATGCCTTTTGTTTACCTTCGTGGCTTAAGAACACATCTTAACACCATAAGACTATTCGCCTCAATGCAATAATACAGTAATTGATTATTGTATTCTAATAAAATTTACGGTGTATCTTTTGAACCAGATTTATTGTTTGACTTTTGTGAATGAGAAACTGGTTGAGGTGTATTGTGGTAAACATCCTTAAGAGCAACTCTGTGTGTTCTTACGACCTCAAAGTAACACAAAAGGTAGCCAATATCTACCCTTGGTCAGTCACTTTATGTAGATGTCAATTGTGTCATTTTTCTAGACTTAGTGCCCCCTGGAGGAGAAAGTAAATACAATGTTGATTTATTTTGGTCACAACACACGCTAGTAGATTATTTTTTCCTATTTAACTAAATAATTAACACTATGTAGCTAACTAATTATATGACTCAAAGATGGTAACCCATATGGCGTCGATATTGTTCACATACTCTATGATTAATAGATGTATTGTCTGTTTAATTTTAGGGAAGAATTTAATGTATAAACTTTTGAGAATCTGGATACAGGAGTTTTGTCTTTGCGCGCGCGTGTGTGTGTGTGTGTGTGTGTGTGTGTGTATGTGTGTGTGTGGTGATGATGATGATGACGGATACTTTCCTCTGCAGTGAAAAAAATATCTTGACATTGCAAAGTTTAACTGTAAGCCGAAGGAACGTTTGTAATGTGACTTATTATGTGAAATTGTAACTTGAAATTCTTTGTGAAAAAATATTTATCTAGTAGTATTCTCTAAGGTGGTGTAATAGCTCTTTAAAATTCCTCCGTTTGATATAATAATGACCACACTTGAACTTATAATGTGCAATATCTTGATAACACATTAGCTGCAACATTACACATAGTCCAGTGTATGTGTAGTGAGGGACATCTACCTAAATGAGTTACAGAATGTGGAGTTGAGGCAAAAAAATGTTGGGACATGTTTGAGATCATCAGTTGAGCCAAATGTTTATACTCAATATTGTTTTAATGGTATTTTAGAGCGACCGAAAAATGTAAACAAAATGGCCGGCTAGGCTCGGGGGATCCACGAGTCCTCTTATGAAGGATCGACAATAAATGAAAACAAATCAGATTAATTTAAACACATTTCCAAGAGTATTAGATCCTGTAAAGAGAGAAAATTAATACTTGATATTTGTAGAAGCTTTTTTTTTCGTCCGTTTTCGTCTTGGTTAAAACAATTGTGGTGGTGTTACCTGTTCCAAACGGTAGACATCAAGGAAATGGATCAAGACCTTAATACTCAAAGGTACACATGATGATTTGTTCCCAAGTCCGAGGATATACTTCACAAAACAGATTAACTTTAGGACACAATGATGGCGAACAAAATAACATCAACATTGCGTACAGCACATATCTTGCTTTGACTCTTAACTCTTGTAATTTTTCGTAATGTTAGTGAATGAAATTGAGATTCTGGGCATATTTTCCTGTTTTTCTTTCTAATCAAGTGTAAAGGAAGATGTACTGTTTATTGATGGATTTGGTGATGTCTTAATAGTGTATTAGTGTGTTAATATTACACAGGTTTGGTATAGTGGTGACGGTAATGTAGTGTAGTAAGATTTTAACACATGGAGGTGAATTTGTCTTTTATGTTGAGGATTTAAGAACATAAGAACAGCTGAGGATTTAAGAACATAAGAACATCAGAAAATAAGGAGTCTGCAATAGGCCGGTTGGCCTGTGCATGACAGCTCCTGTCGAGAGTTACTACCACTCTCAATCATCCATGAATCTATCTAGCCTCCTTTTGAAACTTTCCAGAGTTCCCGCACTTACTACAAAGTTGCTAAGCTTGTTCCACTCGTCCACCACCCTATTTGTGAACCAGTTTCTTCCTATCTCCCTCCTAAACCTAAACTTATCCAACTTGAATCCGTTGCTCCGAGTCCTATCCTGCTCGGATATTATAAGAACTTTATCTATATCCCCTTTATTGATTCCTTTCACCCACTTAAATACTTCTATCATATCTCCCCGCACTCTTCGTCTTTCTAGGGAATGCAAGTTAAGTTTCTGTAACCTATCCTGATATGGAAGGTTTCTAAGTCCCGGAATCATTTTTGTCATTCTTCGCTGCACCGACTCTAGTGAATTTATATCCATTCTATAATAGGGGCACCAGAACTGAACCGCATAATCGAGGTGCGGCCTGATTTGTTAAAGGGAAGATCTGGTGGACGGGGATAATTGTCTGGTTGTGATGGACACGGCTCACCTAACCTAACGCAATCTAACCTAACCCAACCCAACCTAACCCAACCTAACCCAACCCAACCTAACCTAACCCCTATATATGTGAGATAAGGTTCTGATTCAAGAACAAGATGCACAAGTTCGAATCCAAATTGAGCTGTAGGGTTTGTTGACTAATTCGGGGCTTCACATTCATAAAACTCTCAAATAGGATACGACTAAACCCGAAGCCCCATCTTCCGTCGGTCGGTCGTTGGTGTCAGGTCAAAGTTCAGTTTGTAGTTCACCTCCTGTGATATGTGTCATTTATCGAAACGAAACATGAGGTTAACGTGAAAACAAAACCTCGAAGCAACACGTATAAACAGGGTCGAGTTTTCATCGGATTTTACGTCATGAAATTTTCCATCTTGAGAGAGAGAGAGAGAGATTGATTGATTGATTCCGATGCTGAAATTAACACTAAAATTTTATACTGTAAATGAGATAAATGCAGGTAAGGTTGGCGTATGGAATTATTGAAGGACGATCACAGAAATGTTTTACCTGTTTCCTGTGATGTAAGTCCAAAATGGTGTTAATTGTCATGGTTTTATACGTCCAAAATGTTCTTCATATCGTAGGGTTTTACATCCAAATATGCCATCCAAGTCCATATGTCCATTCATCCAGTTAGCTGTTTATCCATCCACCGATTCACCCACCTACCCATCTCTCATCCCATTCAGTCACCCATCTACCCATCTATCCTCCCATTCAGTCTCCCATCCATCCATCCATCCATCCATCCATCCTTCCATCCATCACACGAGGAATAGAATGACCCACTTATAATTTTTCTCTTTCCTGCTGCACTAAGGATCAACCACCCAGAGTGGTATGGCTACCCTGAGTAAGTACACTCTGTATTCCTCCTTTACTCTATTGTGGGTGTAGGTGGTGAGTAGTGTGTGTTTGTGGGTGTAGAACGTGGATAGTAGGTTTGTTTGTGGGTGTAGGGCGTGGATAGTAGGTTTGTTTGTGGGTGTAGGGCGTGGATAGTAGGTTTGTTTGTGGGTGTAGGGCATGGATAGTAGGTTTGTTTGTGGGTGTACGGCGTGGATAGTAGGTTTGTTTGTGGGTGTGGGGCGTGGATAGTAGGTTTGTTTGTGGGTGTGGGGCGTGGATAGTAGGTTTGTTTGTGAGTGTGGGGCGTGGATAGTAGGTTTGTTTGTGGGTGTAGGGCGTGGATGGTAGGTTTTATTTGTGGGTATGGGGCGTGGATAGTGGGTTTGTTTGTGGGTGTGGGGCGTGAATAGTAGGTTTGTTTGTGGGTGTGGGGCGTGGATAGTAGGTTTGTTTTGTGGGTGTGGGGGCATGGATAGTAGGTTTGATGATTGTGGGTGTAGGGCATGGATAGTAGGTTTGTTTGTGGGTGTGGGGCGTGGATAGTAGTTTTGTGTGTGGGTGTAGGGCGTGGATAGTAGGTTTGTTTGTGGGTGTAGGGCGTGGATAGTAGGTTTGTTTGTGGGTGTAGGGCATGGATAGTAGGTTTGTTTGTGGGTGTAGGGCGTGGATAGTAGGTTTGTTTGTGGGTCTGGGGCGTGGATAGTAGGTTTGTTTGTGGGCGTGGGGCGTGGATAGTAGGTTTGTTTGTGGGTGTGAGGCGTGGATAGTAGGTTTGTTTGTG
>NW_024743050.1:0-3737 GCF_018991925.1 Homarus americanus | reverse complement strand
AGTAATTATGTGTCATTATGTAAGCTTTCGGTAATCATTTATCCACAGAGATGTCTTATATACAGCAGTACAGTATTATACAGATGGCTGACACAGGTGCAATGAAATAGGGACCGTGACGACCGAATGAGATAAAGTCATTTACAGGGGGGAGGGGTTTTCACTTCAAATTCACTCTCATTAATACATCTTAAATGTATTGTAACATGGAAACTATGCAAACCGGACATTTTACCATAGAGGAATTATGGTGTAGAATTATCCATGGATTTCATCCTCCAATTTAAAGGTAATTTTTTGGTATAATTCTGCATATATATATATATATATATATATATATATATATATATATATATATATATATATATATATATATATATATATATATGATATATTGTTACGAGTTGGGGATTTAGAATATAGTTAAAAGTCTACCCAGATCCCAACAGGCAACAACAATAAAAAAACAAAGACAATCCGACTATAAAAGGGTAGACAAAGGATGCGAGTTTTTGTTGTGTATAATAAAGTACCATAAATTCCTTAACAAAATATTCAGCTTTCTATAATTTACCCTTAACCATACTTAACCTAAACATACACAACATTGGCTTAACAGCATATACATATTTATACAACATACAACAAATAGAAGCAATTGGAGGTGGGAGGCAACATAAGATTACAAAATACTCAATTGCAGTGCTGAGATGGCTGACGAGTAAGGCTGAGTATTGAAGAAGGTGGTAGGTAGTCGCTGTGCCGTAGGTTTCCAGGATAGGTGATCCTAGTGTGGTCACTTCCCAGAGTGAACTGAACTCTCCTCGATCTGGAGCTGATGAGGAAGACTTGGAGGAGGTGATGCAACAACCAGGATATGGAGAAGGGAAACCCCGGAGTGGTAACTAAGACTAGTCATACTCGGGTTTCGTCCCTAGATGGCGTTGCTCGTGGTTCTGGGTAGGTAGATCATGACAATAGATGGCGTGGTTCGTAGAGTTGGGTAGTAGAGATCACATAATTGATGATTTAGGTTTTCATAATATATATATATATATATATATATATATATATATATATATATATATATATATATATATATATACATACATACATATATTTTATATATAGTATATATATATGGTTGATGGGACAGATGTATATATATATAAATATATATATATATATATATATATATATATATATATATATAATATTCAGAAATTTCAAATGCCCGCCATTAGCGATACTGAGCGTTCAAGGTCGTCTGAGGGAAAAGAGCGCTCCCGCACCTAGCGAGAGGTGGTGGAAATAGGTCTATATGAGATTAAATGTAATTTGCCGAATTAATAATGATGCGATTCATGAAGTTAAGGGACTATTATTGAATTTGAAATTATTATAGATCTTTTATCAGTCTGAATAATGTTACGGGTGTCCCAAGGAGTTATTAGTTAGGCGGAAAATATTTCACGTAGGCCTAAGCTAGCGCCTTGGAGAGACGCAACGCTGGCTGGTCCTTAGTCACGTGGAAGCATTCGGTCCAGCAAGACGTCCCTGCGCGTCCGTCACAGAAATAGTCACGTGGCCTAGTCACCTGTGCTGCACTATTGCAGTATAACAAGTAAGTCTCATTCGATCTCAGACAGGGTTTAGATAGGGCAGTGATAAAGTTAACAAGAGCTAACAGTGAGTTCATTTCAGGGTTTCCGTCAGAACCCACTTTACTGCGAGAAATTGATTGCCAGAGATTGACTGCCGTTTGAGATTGCCGTTGATGATTGAGGCTTGGCAAGTGTTGCCATTGGAACGATCAGTGTAAGCTTGTCACTGGTTAGCGGGGTAGCAAAGGATCACTGTGAACGAGTGCTCCCGACAACTAAAACAACACGGGACCAGCATCGGCATTGGGTGATCAGTTCTTACCACGTGGGTGCCCACCACCATGTGCCCTCGGTCAGCTAGAAGTATTACCTACTGGCCATAGTCACCTGTTGGCATTCTCTCTTCCCACCCATGGACGCACTGAGAGTACACTGAGGCTATCTGAGTAGATTAATGGTCACACACTGAGACCAGGAGTCTGGGGGATACCTAGAGAAACATTTTATCTCCCTTATTACGGGTGTATGTTGAGTTGGGTGGAGCATGGTTCACGAGTATTGGTGGATTCAGTAACATCTCAATATTTTTGTGTGTAGTTAGTACCATTTTTTCAGTTACTGATATTATCTTGACTTGTGTAGTAATAGTTCTTAATTGATTTTGATAGTATTGTTTGTTTAATGTTTGTGTCACTAAGTGGAACCAGAGTGATACTGCGATTTAATTCCTTTAATGCAACAAATTTTTCTTTATAATTCCGATCTCAGGTATAACCTTTGTTCCCCAGAGTATTGTTTAAGTTAGGTTAGGAATTGTGCATCTGTTGGGGTGATATAATTTTGTTGAAAGCCCTTAAGGCCTGTTTCATGTGTGCAAGCAACATTTCTTAATACTTTAAATTTATTGTTGCCTGAGTTTCTAATAATTTCAATATCATGTATAACTTTTATTCCCCAGAGTAGTGTTTTAAGTTCAAGTTAAGAGGTGAGCATATTGGTGTACCATTATTTGATTGTGTCTGTAGTGTTGGAGGGAATATAATTGTAAATTTTACAGTGTGTCTCATTCATCCCAGTCACAGACGCTATCCTTCCACGGGTCACGGACAATTCATTTTGTTAGTAAATTTAAGTGCTCTTGTGCTGGTTCGGGATTTCTCACTAAGGGGCACTTCCACTGCCATTACCATCTAATAATCTTTCATAAACCCCAAGTCAAGTGAGAAAATAAGGTCCAGTAAATTCCGACCGGTTACATATATATATATATATATATATATATATATATATATATATATATATATATATATATATATATATATATATATATATATATATATATATATATATATATTTATATATATATATATATATATATATATATATATATATATAATCAACGACCTCACCAGCAAGGAATCGAACCCTCGACCTACTGGGTGGGACTAGGGAACGCTTACCGTTGATTATATGTTCAAAGTCCGCGTGTTATATGGACTAAAAATGAAGTAGGCTATATATATGTACCTCGCGTTTCATACCAGCTGGATTCGGTAAAATGCTACTGACACCACATAAGAGGCACGGGCAGTTTCCCAATGAGGTTCACGGCGCCATCAGCTCGATGAACAGGCTTTGTGTGAAATATAACAGAGTCTAGAACTGCTTTTAGTGTCCTTGTGGCCTAGCCGGTAAGCGTTCCCTAGTCCCACCCAGTAGGTCGAGGGTTCGATTCCTTGCTGGTGAGGGCGTTGATTATATGTTCAAAGTCCGCGTGTTATATATATGTGCAAGTAAATCACTGTAGGTGCGCGTGATCCAGGTATATGCTGATAACCACCCATGACCATAAGAATCTCTTAGTATTACCGTTTCACAAAAATTTCTCTCAAATTCCTTTACAACTAAAAACCTGGAACGTCAATGTGGCATTTAAAAACTCATGCACTGTTAAACAAATGTTAATCAAGAACTCCCCCAACAATACAAATGGCTGCATTTATAAGTCCCTTGCAAGGAATGTAATATGTTTAACTTAGGCCAGACAGGTAAAGATCTTGTAACTAGACTTAAACAACATAAATATAGTGTTAGGTCAGGCCAGGAATCCAATGCTTTGTTTGTTCATGTGAG
>NW_024743049.1:0-7831 GCF_018991925.1 Homarus americanus | reverse complement strand
TACCTTGTTCTGTGTGTATATATTGTTAGTTGAGACTGTGTTTGATGGGTAACAATGTACATATTAAACGAGAGGAAGAAACATCACCTTGTTTGTATTCCTCTAGGTGGGTAGTGAAGGCTTGGGACAGATCTTTGACCATCTTGTTACTTTCTGTAAGTAAATGGTTAACTTGTAATATACTAAAGCTATTAGCAAGGTTGACACAAAACTATATACAACAATTATATCAGGGATAAGTAAAACACAAGGAACAAACCGACTAGTAGTGACTTAACAGTCAGAAAACTTACTACAAGACGTTAAGCTGACCAATGGCACTCTTGTGTGGGAAAGTGACCAAGTATTATGACGTGACTCTAGTGATAACATTAATAACCTACAGTATACTAAACCACAGCTCTAACATGTTACACATACAACAGTATTCCTTATGGGTCTTACATAACTTGGGGAACATTACCTTGTGTTGCTGCTGTCAGCCTTTTCAAGGTCTGCGACACATCTGCCAACAAATAGAACAAATAAAACAATATAATACTTTTTGAAGAATATATTAGTGTTTATTATGAGCCAGATAGTTGACCATTGAGGAGGAACAAATTAAACACGTGTTCATTGTGATGTTGTATTGTACAGTCTTGGGAGAACCTTTAATTAATAATCATCTTGCTTTATAAAAACATTAACTATTATTATCTTATGAGAGGCACAAGAGCAAATAAACATTTGTACATAGGTTCATTTTGACCGAATCTTTTTAAAAGTTTAATATAAACATTACCTTGTGCTGTATCCAGTTGGGTAAAGAAGGCCTGGCGCATCTCAGTGATAATCTCTGCAAGTAGATGGATAACAATGTTATGCTCTCGAGTACTGCTTTAATTTATTAACGCTATTAGCAAGAAGTTCACTATCAGCACGTTTCAAGATCTTAGAACAAGTTATATTCCAACACATCCATCCCCTAAGCCCGTTCCTGCCACCACCAGTCATAAAACAACAGTTTCAACAAAAACAAACTCCCTCTTCCTACAGCACCAATAAACATTAGTCAACACAACAATAAATATAATAACAAATTTTATTTATTTTTCTCTGAAGTCACCAAGCTCAAGGGACAATAATGAATTATCTCTCTCGCGCCCAAATCCTTCCAAACAGAGTCCCACCAGGGATCTGTACTCTTACCCACCCAGTTCAAC
The DNA here is from genome assembly GCF_018991925.1 of Homarus americanus. Classification (NCBI taxonomy): domain Eukaryota; kingdom Metazoa; phylum Arthropoda; class Malacostraca; order Decapoda; family Nephropidae; genus Homarus; species Homarus americanus. The sequence goes on along the minus strand of NW_024743049.1, from coordinate 6,626 downwards.
ATACTGATATAATTACTTTCCTCACTACCTAACTCAGATTACTCTCCTTCAACAACAACAACAATGACTCACTACATGCCCAACATACACTTAACTCATGTACTCACTACATGCCCAACATACACTTAACTAATGTACTCACTACATGCACAACATACACTTAACTAATGTACTCACTACATGCCCAACATACACTTAACTCATGTACTCACTACATGCACAACATACACTTAACTAATGTACTCACTACATGCCCAACATGAACTTAACTCATGTACTCACTACATGCCCAACATGAACTTAACTCATGTACTCACTACACGCCCAACATACACTTAACTAATGTACTCACTACATGCACAACATACACTTAACTAATGTACTCACTACATGCCCAACATACACTTAACTCATGTACTCACTACATGCACAACATACACTTAACTAATGTACTCACTACATGCCCAACATGAACTTAACTCATGTACTCACTACATGCCCAACATGAACTTAACTCATGTACTCACTACACGCCCAACATACACTTAACTAATGTACTCACTACATGCACAACATACACTTAACTAATGTACTCACTACATGCCCAACATACACTTAACTCATGTACTCACTACATGCACAACATACACTTAACTAATGTACTCACTACATGCCCAACATGAACTTAACTCATGTACTCACTACATGCCCAACATGAACTTAACTCATGTACTCATCATATTCAACATAATTCTATAAGTAACTCATGTACTACCATGCCCACAAATATACACTTAACTAATGTACCACTACATGCCCAACATTAACCAACTCAATGTACTCACTACAGTTCCAACATACACTTAACTAATGACTACCACACCAACATATACACACTTAACTCATGTGACTACCACATGCCCAACATACACTTAATCAATGTACTACCACATGCCCAACATACAACACTTAACTCATGTACTACCACATGCCCAACACATGAACTTAACTAATGTAACGCACACACTCAACTGTAATGAGACAGAATAAACAGAGAAGAGGAAGATATATATATATAGGAGAGAGTATAGAGTATAGGAATGTAAAGATAGGAAACTTGGTAGCGTGGCCTGGATGTTATTTGCACAGCGTCACTACGCTTATCTTATCTCGTATGTCAATACACATATATTACTTCTTAAAGGGACAACTTGTTAAACACCTCTTGATACAACTATTTATTACTTCACTCAATGACATGGACACATTAATATCACTATTATATCGGGGTCGGGGAGTGACACATTATGCTTTACGTTACTTGACACTGACTCTCGGACGCACCTGAATGAATACACTTCCCACAGTAGGTAACTCACCCTAGGACGTTCTGACAAGACTCACGTGTACCCTGACGTAGGCCCAGTGGGTGCTGGCTGGGCTGCCTTCATCACAGGGAGAGTCTGCTTAGCTGGCGATGCCGTCTGGTCGGGAGGTCTCCCTCCCGACCTGGGGAGGGGACGTGCGTGACTCTCCTTAGTGAACCGAGTGACGACCCGAACGGGAGAGAGATGACAGCAACCAGAATGAGAATCGTAATGGAATCGAATAGGAATCTCGAATGCCGAATATGGAATGCCGAATCTGGAATGCCCGTGGACGGGACTGTAGGGCCTTTATATGGGGTCGGCCCAGCCGGCTTCTGACCTCTAACAATTAACACTAAACTGGTTTGATCTGGATAATTGTGTGCAGGTGTGGTCCTGGCCAGGTGTCTTGGCTAGGTGCGGTTGTAGGTCACCGGCTCACGTCATTAGCGGGCAAGGTCAAGTCCCTAGGGTCGACCTGAGGTGTGTCAACCTGGAATGCGGTGGTACCACGAGGTCTGTGGTGTACTTGCTGTTATATGTGACATAATTCTGGGCTGTAAGGTTTGGTCTGACAATCACTCATTACATATATATATATATATACATATATATATATATATATATATATATATATATATATATATATATATATATATATATATATATATATATATATATATATATATATATATATATATATATATATATACATACTACCAGAATCGGCCCTCTCCGGGGGGCTCATCTGCTAGGCAACGGTACCATGCCACCCTCCGGAGTCTCACTGTTCAGTCCCCAAAACTTCTTCTTCCATCAATAGTTCATTAACGGTGTATGTAAGTTCCACCATGTTTTTCACTACAACGGTACAGCAAAGCATATGTTTTTAGCATTAAACTGTTATTATTTTATTGCCTAATCATTACTACATATAAAACCACCCATCAACACTACATATAACATCATCCATCATCACTACATCATCCATCATCACCTCACTAGAGGAAAGGTCACGGCAGGGTTAGCTCCTGAGGGATAATTATCAGATATGGCCAGTGATATGTGCGGTCTTGGGTATGAGAGTTTGTTGACCAAACTGGAGTGGTCCACTGAAGAATTGGCGAGGGCCAAGTTAGAAATTGAGAGGGCCACGTTGGAGAACCTGAAATTAAGGAAAGAACTGGCGAAGTTAAAAGGAGAGGCTGGACGAGTAAAGCCAGTGTCTGACGAAAAATCAAACGAGTGGAAAGTCGTGAGTAGTGGGAGGACCAAGCTGGTGGTCAAGAAGCACTCGAAGAATACGACAACAACGACAACAACAGCTAAGTGTACCAACCCGTTCAGTCCCTTGATAGACGAATTGGACGTTAGTACAGTCAGGGGCAGGGATGACAAGGAAGGTATAAAAACTTTAATTGTTGGTGACTCACAGGTAAGGTACATGGACAGGGCCTTTTGTGGTAAAAAAAAAAATAGGATGAGGGTGTGTTTGCCAGGAGCTGGGGTGGGGGATATAGTTGACAGGATGGACAATATCTTGTCTGGTAATGGGAACAAACCCATTATCTGCCTCAGTGCAGGAGGCAATGATATTGGCGGGTGTAGGAGCGAGGAACTTCTTGATAAGTTCAAGGCAGCCATAGATCGTATTAGGACTAAGGGAGGGATCCCTATCATATGCGGTGTCCTGCCTAGAAGGAGAGTTGGCAGCGAATGGTTGTCAAGGGCAGTTGGTGTTAACGACCGTCTTGACAGATATTGCAAGTCAATATCAGTCCCATTCATTGACAACTGGGACAACTTCTATGGCAGAAGGGACCTTTATGCTAGGGATGGGGTGCACCTGTCTAGGGATGGAGTAGCAACCCTGGCTGGGGCTCTAGAGGGGGCAGTTCAAAATATATCGAAGTCTTTAAACTGCTAAGAGAACATAGGAGCACGGGGGTGGAGGAGACTGCAGTGGGAGCGGGTAAACAAGGTGAAAGATTACAGGGAAATAGTGTTAGGAATGATGACAAAACTAAATTAGACAGGGAGTTTAAAACTAAACGCGGTAAGGGAAGGACTCAGAACACGACTAACTTAAATGTATACTACGCGAACAGTAGAAGTATGAGAAACAAAATGGATGATATTAAGGCCTTGGTATGTACCGAAGAAATCGATATAATTGCATTCACTGAAACATGGATCAACCTACTGTAGACACACGTGAATTACCAGTCGAATACCAAATTGCGGGTTACAAACTGTTCCATACCGATAGGCAGACCAGGAAAGGAGGCGGAGTAGCAATCTATGTTAGGGATAATCTGAAGTGTGAAATAAATAAGGAAATAAAAACTGAGAGGAATACAGAAACAATTTGAATAGAATTAAGCAACGGTCGGGAAAAATTAATCACAGGGGTAATATATAGACCCCCCAATCTTGATAGCGTCAATGAGCGACTTATCTGGGATGAAATGCGCAGGGCTTCCATACACAACAAAGTCTGTATAGTAGGCGACTTTAACCTTGGCCAAATAGATTGGACTGTCCTTACGGGTAACTCAGAATCAGAGGATTTTCTCGAGACGATCCAGGACTGCTTCCTAAGTCAACATATAACCGAACCCACCCGGGGTAATAATATACTGGATTTAGTTCTGACGAACAGAGAAAACCTCATTAGCAATGTCGAGGTAGGGAACGAACTTGCAAACAGCGATCACAAAGAAATTCGATTCCAGTTAGATTTTCAGGGCAGACGTAAGGAAAATTCCACTAAAGTACCAGATTTCAGAAGGGCAAACTTTGACAGTTTAAAGAGGCAGTTGAGAGAGGGGGTGTCGTGCTTGGCCGTGAACCTGACAGATGACACCGACCTGATAACGAGATCTGAGATTGCCGAGTTCCACGATAATTTAAATAGTGAGTTACTTAATGCACAAAGGCAGAACATACCATACAAAAAACTCAGATCAGACAACAATGACCCTAAATGGATAAATAATTATTTAAAGAACATCATTGGCCAAAGGAAGGCTATAGGTAGAAGGATAAATCGTGGCGAAATTCACCTCCGGGACTATTATAGGGTATTGGCGAGTAGAGTTAAAACCGAGATAAGGGAAGCAAAGAGGAATAATGAGGTAAGGATAGCAAGGGAGGCGAAGACAAAACCCCAAAGGATTCTACCAAACAATAAACTAAAGACGAAAAGATTGGACCACGTCAGATCAAGTGAGCTCTAATGATAACGACGGAGAAATGAGCAATAATGAATAAATATTTTTCAACAGTTTTCACCACTGAAAATTTAAACATGATACCCGAGGCACTGACTATATACAGAGATAGTGAAGAAAACAAATTAAGCGAGAGAGTAGTGACGAGTAACGATGTTAGTAAGCAAATAGACAAACTAAAGCCTAATAAGTCACCTGGTCCTGATGAGATATTTGCCAGAGTATTAAAGGAATGTAAGGAAGAGCTTAATATGCCCTTAGCAAAGTTGTTTAAAGTTGTTTAACATGTCCTTAAAAACAGGTGTAGTACCAGAATCCTGGAGGATAGCGAATGTAATACCGATTTTCAAGAAGGGGGATAGATCACTATCCTCTAACTACCGCCCAATCAGTCTAACATCAATAGTAGGCAAATTACTGGAAGCAATCATTTCAAACTCTATCCGAAATCACCTGGAGAAGCACCGATTGATCAATGATTCCCAGCATGGCTTCACAAGCGGACGTTCTTGCCTAACTAATCTATTACATTCTTTTCATCAGTTTTCGAATCAGTGGACGAGGGGCACAATTATGATGTGGTATATCTCGACTTTAGCAAAGCCTTCGACAAAGTCCCCCACGAAAGACTAATTAGAAAGGTAGAAGCTCATGGCATCAAAGGTGACATCCTAAATGGATTAGGCGTGGTTACAGGACAGGAAACAGCGAGTGAGCATTAACGGCACTAAGTCCCATTGGAGCAACGCCACAAGCGGAGTTCCCGGCTCAGTACTTGGGACCATTATTGCTTATTATATACATAAAACGACATGATATCGGCATAGACAGCAACATATAAATTTGCTGATGACACTAAAATAGGACGGTTATCAAATCTGGACGAGGACTCGGCAAAAACTAGAGGAAGATCTAAACAAATTTTTCGGAATGGTCTGAAAAAAATGCAGATGAAGTTCAATGTCGGCTAAAATGTAAAGTACCCAGTATAGAGATAAACAGGGAAACCAGATACCAGATGAACAACGATGCCATAGAGAACTGACTGCGAGAGAGATTTAGAGTACGATAAGTAGGAACCTTAAGCCAAGTAAACAATGTGTTTTTGCTCGTAACAAGGCTAATAAAGTACTTGGGTTCATACAAAGGAGTGTTAGTTACAAGACTAGCGAGGTCATCCTAAAACTGTATCTTGTTTTTGTGAGACCACACCTGGATTACGCAGTTCAGTTCTGGTCACCGTATTACAGAATGGATATAGAATCCTTGGAAAGAATTCAGAGGAGAATGACAAGACTAATCCCTGGCATTAGGAACCTTGAGTATAGAGACAGGTTAAAGCATCTTAATTTGCACTCCCTTGAGAGATGTAGAGCGAGGGGCGACCTGATAAAGGTGTATAAGTGGAAGGCAGGGCTAAACAAAGGACATTACAAAGGTACTCAAATTATCCAACCAGGAGCCAACTCTCAGAATAATGGTTTTAAATTAGACAATTTATGATTTAGGCGTGAAATAGGTAAACACTGGTTTGGAAACAGAGTAGTGGATGAACGGAACAAGTTACCAAATATCATCATTAACTCGAACACGCCTGAATTGCTTCAAACATAGGTTGGATGTCTACATGAGCAATAGGGTTGGGTGTAAATCGACTGCCCAGTATGGGCCAATAGGGCTCGCTGCAGTTTCTCCATTCTATGTTCTTATGTTCTTAACCCCCACCTCCCTCTGTCCCCCCCCAACACACACACACACACACACTACAGTGGGCGACATCTGTTGGCCGACCATAGCATTTCCCCCAGCTGTTTCGAAACTTCAGACTCAAGGCTATTCGAATCCTCACTGTGGATGGGTAGTGAACACGACTTTGGTGCACGATAGTACAGTAATAAGGTTGAATAAGAGGACAGAGCTGTCAGGATTATGTCTAGTTGGCAATTTTGTTTATTGCAATGGTAATTACTTATCTATTTACATGATAATTTCCGATAAAACGGTTTTGATGGTACTATAAAAGCAG
>NW_024743048.1:0-14608 GCF_018991925.1 Homarus americanus | reverse complement strand
GCTCCACCCTACAAACAGAACTGGTAGCAATCTCAAAGGCCCTACAACACGCTGCAACACAACACAACAAGTCCGTCATAATTCACACGGACTCGAAATCGGCCATGCAAGCGCTGCAACACAGTCAACCAAGAGACAACGTCCACATCATCACCGCGATCCTCGCGCAGCTACAGGAATTCCAAAGCCAAAGCCGACCAGTCGTCTTACACTGGATTCCCAGTCATGTAGGGATCGGAGGAAACGACGTGGCAGACGAAGCAGCCAAGGCAGCTACACGTTCCAGTAGCGTACACATCCAAGTTCCAGCAAGTGTGCAACAGATCAAAAATCACCTCAGAAAGACTACCAAGCTCCACATCAAAAAGAGCTTCCTTCATGCACTCAACGCTGGTTCCCAATCAGCCAAATGGTACCTGGCGGCCACAAAAGGGGAACCACCCTTCGCAGACAAGAAAACTCCAAGACAAACCCAAGTCAGCCTTCACCGACTACGACTAGGGTACAAGTGCTCCTGGCAGATGATCGGAAATGACGTCACGGAATGCACCTACTGTCAGGAGCCAGCAGCCAACCCACTTGAACACTATCTCCTCGATTGCGAGGTCACACAAAGCCTCCGAGACAGAACTCAAATCTCCCAAGAAACACACACAACACCAGCGGCCACTCTAACCCGAAAGGCCCATACAGACTACATTCACCACCTACTCCGGGTCATCACACGATACCCACCACCCAGATAGCTTAGAAAGCATCCTCTCCCAGCAAGTGCGGACCCCAGTTCGGGGGGTGCGCCACTCCGAGGCTGACCACGTCCAAGAGTGGGGGCCGGTGGTAAGCGTCCACTGATCGGGGGTCCGCTCACACTTGCAACCTGCAGTATCCCTCCAATCTGCAGGTGGGACCACCTCCATCCCAATCCGGTCTGGCTGCTCCTGGAGCTCCAGCCGGAACCACCAAACGGGCCGCCTATAGGCAAAGGCCCGTGTCGGACTACGGTCCGACAATCTATACAACAACAACAAACCGGGCCGCCCGTATTGACTATTTCGTCGTCGAGATGGCCCGTACTAAACAGACTGCCCGCAAGTCCACTGGAGGCAAGGCTCCACGGAAGCAGCTTGCCACCAAGGCAGCTCGCAAGTCCGCCCCAGCCACCGGTGGTGTCAAGAAGCCCCATCGTTACAGGCCCGGAACCGTCGCCCTTCGTGAGATCCGTCGTTACCAGAAGAGCACAGAGCTACTCATCAGGAAGCTGCCCTTCCAGCGCCTGGTGCGTGAGATCGCCCAGGATTTCAAGACTGACCTGCGCTTCCAGTCGTCTGCCGTCATGGCTCTGCAGGAAGCCTCTGAGGCTTACCTGGCGGGTCTTTTCGAGGACACCAACCTGTGTGCCATTCACGCCAAGCGCGTTACCATCATGCCCAAGGACATCCAGCTGGCCCGGCGCATCCGCGGAGAGCGTGCTTAAGTCCTCTTCCTTGGGGAAAAACAAAAAGCACAACAAAACCTACCAGACATCTATAACTCGGCCCTTCTCAGGGCCAAAGAACTGTTCTGAAGATAATTTTCATGACAATCTAAATGGTTGGTGGTCGGAGAGCGTTAATTTCGGTTACCCAAATCGCCTAACGGTAAGTTGGTAACATTCGTGGAGGTACGATTGTATAGTAGGTCATCAATTCGGGAGGTGGGTGGGTGCAACAAACAAGAGCTAGTAACAAATAAATATATAAAGAATAAGTAAGTAAAGAAATAAATAAAATAAAAGAACATACAATAAAATAAAATAAAATTTTTTTTTACATGAAATAGGCATGCTGCAAACAAGAAATGAAGCCCAAACACACTCCATGTATGTCACTTTGCAGTGGGTGTAAAAGTACTCCACGCAGAATTTATTTATTTATTTATTATGTTTCGATTTAGTCCTGTTTCTACGCCAATAGAGAATGCAGATTATTATAATTTTATTTTTTTATTTCCCTCTCAATATATCACTGTCGGTAACTGTCTCTTTAACATGTAACTGTGGCTCCGATGGAGCCGATTAAGTTGTAGTAGTGGGATGGCGTGTTTGTTGTGCACAAGTAACCTCTTACTTGGAAGAGGTGTACTTGGTGACAGCCTTGGTGCCCTCAGACACGGCATGCTTGGCCAGTTCACCGGGCAGCAAGAGTCGGACAGCTGTCTGGATTTCCCGACTTGTAATGGTGGAGCGTTTGTTGTAGTGCGCCAGGCGGGAAGCCTCGGCAGCGATGCGCTCGAAGATGTCGTTCACGAAAGAGTTCATGATGGACATAGCTTTGGAGGAGACTCCTGTGTCGGGGTGCACTTGCTTCAGTACCTTGTAGATGTAGATGCTGTAGCTTTCCTTCCTCCTGCGCTTCTTCTTCTTGTCACCCTTGGCAATGGCCTTCTGGGCCTTTCCAGCCTTCTTGGCAGCCTTTCCGGAAGTTTTGGGAGGCATGGCGGCACAGTTACTCGTGGCGCGGAGCGAGAGAATTGAAAACTGGCCCGACTAACTTTTCCTTATATACCGAGCGGGCCGCTCAGGATCAGACTGGCTGCAGCTACGGCTCTCTTACATTGGTTGGGTCCGCGAGACGGCCACCTGGCCTGATCCTGAGCTTGGTATAAAAGACCAAGGTGGCGGGCGGAAATTTAACTCCTATCACGAAAAGCAGCAGCAGCAACATGTCAGGACGGGGCAAGGGAGGCAAAGTGAAGGGCAAGTCAAAGTCCCGTTCTAGCAGGGCCGGACTCCAGTTCCCCGTGGGTAGGATCCACCGTCTCTTGCGTAAAGGCAACTATGCTGAGCGTGTTGGTGCAGGTGCCCCTGTGTACCTTGCAGCCGTCATGGAGTACCTGGCAGCAGAAGTGCTCGAGCTGGCCGGTAACGCCGCCCGCGACAACAAGAAGACCCGCATTATCCCGCGTCATCTTCAGCTTGCCATTCGCAATGACGAGGAGCTGAACAAGCTCCTGTCTGGAGTCACCATTGCCCAAGGGGGTGTCCTTCCTAACATCCAAGCTGTGCTCCTCCCCAAGAAGACAGAGAAGAAATAAGAACCCAAGGTTCGTTCACACAAGACAACCTAACCAAACAGGCTCCTTTCGGAGCCACAGGATATCACTTAAAGAGAGAAATATACGACATCAACGTTTTGCAGGATAACACTCTATTTTACGTGTAATTAGCATAGTATTGTGGAAATTGAGTGAAATTGTTTTTGAATGTTGTAGATGTGAAGGGGTACTGCGGGGGCCTGGGGTGGGGGACTTAAACGGGACTTAGAAGGGCGCAAGAAGCAGCAGCAGCAGCAGCAAGGGAGGCGACCTTATTTTCACTCTGGTTCATTGACAGTACACATTTACCAGCAGCATACATTGGAGTCATATTGTAATTGTAGACTAATCAGTGTGGGCTAGCTAGCCAATTTGGGATAAAGAGCAAGAATGTAATGTCCTCAATGAAGTAATGACATAGTTCAAGATACAATAAGTGAGGTGGCCTGAAGTCTTTGACAGTGTCACATTCAATAATATAGTGCTTTAAAGGTGTATCACAAAGTTTACATGCTGAGTGTTCCGGTATGGGTACAGCGTTACTAACTTGCCAGATGTGTCTGTATCCTAACCTAATTCTGGCCACGACTACATCACACAGGCAGGAGCAAGTTGTTTGGACACTATTCCTAGCCCCCTTGGTCCCTGTTCACCTACTGTAGCAGTAAGTAGGTACCTGTTGTAAATCGAAAGGTTGCGAATTCGTATTCAGGGAAAGTTGTTGGAGCTTCTAAACTTGAACTGACACAATCCGAGGAGTGGTGACCCGAGGATCACAGACACTATCTCTCCCTTCCTAACCTCCTGCTCCTTCCTCTGTCCTCCCAAAATTGAACCATGCTATCGCAAAGGTAATAATACAGGTAGAGACAACAACATATTTTCCTATTGTCTTATTATATATTAATAACAGAAACGCTGCCGCCATCCCGGAGGCTTTACATTGTCTCACTGTTCATTCCCTCCACAATTCTTCCTCGTACTTCTTCTTCTTCTTCTTCTTCTTCTTCTTCTTCTTCTTCCATGAATACTTTATTAACGGTGTATGTAAGTTTCACCATGTTTTGCACGACAGCGGTAGAGCAAAGTATATTTTGTTAGCAATAAACCAAAAGCATATTTTATGGCCTAATCATCACTACATAGAACACCACCCATAAAGCATGATACTAGTAGACCACAAAAACTGCTATAAACACCCAAAGCATATTTTATTGCCTAATCATCACTACATAGAACACCACTCATAAAGCATGATACTATTAGACCACAAACTGCTATAAACCCCAATAATAAACTATACTAGTGACTATAATTGTGTTACCCAATATTATACGAAATAATACTATAAAACATAATAATAAACACACTAATAGTGTATATTAGTGACTATAATTGTGTTACCCAATATTATACGAAATAATACTATAAAACATAATAATAAACACACTAATAGTGTATATTAGTTGAATGCACAATCTGATGAGAAGTCAAAAAAAAAAAAAACAACATAACAATAACCTAGAAAGAGTGTAGAGTATTTTTGTGCAAACTATTATACTAGTAGATGGTCTAAGATAACTGTATGTGAAGGAAAAGGTGTGCTCTCCACTCAAACTTTCTTTTTATGAAATCTCCTACTCCCCAGCTGAGCGGTACGCCCAATGGGAAACAAAACGTGGCACATAACACGCCGCCCGCCAGCTCTGGCTCGGTGAATAGGAATCAGTAATCGGGCGGAGTATAAACAACACCGCCGCCAATGTGCTCCTCCCATCTCTGAGGAAATCTGGCGGGCAACTTTGTATTATATTAGCATGTAATAATAATAACAATAATAATAATAATAATACTACTACTAATAATAATAATAATAATAATATTAATAATAATAATATTAATAATAATAACATGCAATTTCATTTTATAACACATACTAACAAAATAGTGTATAGCCTACTATACTTAACTATAATAGGTTAGGTTGCGTAGGAGGATCTAAAAAGTACAGTAGTATATACACACACACACACACACACATACATATAGACAACAAACTAAATTAGAAACCACACGTCAGTGAAGTTATCAAATCCTCCAGTTTCTGTCTCCACCTCCTACGCCGACTCAAGTCCCTCGGTGTTCCTGCACACGAGCTCCTCAGTGTTTACACAACATTCATACTTCCCAAGCTCACCTATGCCTCCTCCACCTGGTCTTCCTCCCTAAATGCCACACAACGTAAACACCTAGAAAAAGTGCAAAAGAGGCCATGCAAGATTATTCTCTACCCTTCCTACTCCACATATCAAGAAGCGCTCAACACACTGACCGACCCTTTAGACTCTCACTGACCATCACCACGACCTCATCTGCAAATTTGGTAAGAAGCTTCTACACCATCCCCGACACCGGCTCCTACTACCACCTGAGATCCCTAGTCCGAGAATTGCTCTTCGACACCACAACCGCATCCAGCCCATACGTGCACGAACTGATCTCTATAAGAACAGCCCAGTCCCAACCATTGTAAAAATTATCGATAACTTGTAATAAATCAGTGTACTCACTCCCAGTAAACACTACTCCTTGCACTGTCACTATGTTGAAATGAACTGTAGTTTGAGCTTTTCCCCAGCTAGTTATTATATGTCTTATTTGTGTCACTCATGTTACTTGTATATTATTTGTAATTCGTAACCCATTCCCCAAATATGTAACTGTATATTTTCAGCCTTCTGGCTGCCAAGCACTTTCAATAAACCGTTAATTATTATTATTATTATTATTTATATGTTGGCCGATACCAACTCACTCCCCTGAACCCTCCTCCCCACCGGACTATCAACAAGTTCTTGCCATAAGGTACTATCTCATTTGGCAAAGGAATGGAACCAGTGATGAATAGTGGTGAACAGTGCTTAACTCAGTGAAAAACAACTCGGCAGTTGAGTCTTACCCAAGCTAGCTAACCACCTTCACACAGTGAGGTCCCAGGTACCCGGTTATACTTCCCCTGAGACTCCACGATAGAGAGGCCTGGGACCACACCTCACCCACTTGAATGAGTGAGTCATGTGGACCACGTGGTGTCCCCAAGATGCTACGACACCACGTAGTGAATGTTTTGCTACAGCATCATCATGTGAAGTTCCTCATAACACCATCTGTGAGGTAACTGCTACATCCTCAGGCCCCTCATAACGCCATCTGTGAGGGAGTTACTACACTACGTGTCTGGTGTTCAACACCTCACCTTACATGATCTATGCGTGCAAACATTAATCTGTATGTTCACTGTGTGCTCCTTCACCTTTCTCTAATGAGGGCTTTTGTTAAACCACCAATGTATGTACTAAGTCAATTGTGTCCAATGTATACTTTCGAAAAGCCCTTGTTTGGGTTAGGTAGGAGAGAGTAGTCGTCATTATTGTCCAAGCCACATTATTTATTTCTATATATAAGTAATGTAGGCTGGTTTTTAAATACCTCAATCCCCTAACGGTGCCGTTTGTATATTAAGAAATACCGAAGCCATACAGTACAACACCAGCGAATATGAAGTATCACTGTAACCGGCAACTGTTACTCACTCATACCTACATACATATATAGAGTCTTTACAGAATGATAGCAGACACGGGGAAGACGAACAACAAGAGGAGAAGAGTTAGAAGAAAATCAACTTCAAGCTAAGAAGAAGAATACCAAGACATTTCCTCCAAACAAGAAAACAACACACACACAATCAAGCCGACCAAACACTGAGAAACCATGGCGGAACCCAACATGCACCGGACGCTTGACCTGACTCTATCCTGCCGCATCCAGGCGAGTTGCTGCTTAAAGTCCCTCACGCAAGCGCTGTTTAGCCACTGCACCTATTCTATCCTCCTAAAATTCACTTCAATCCCCCCTGCCACTAGCATGTTATGTATGTATGTATGTATGTATGTATGAATGAATGCTAACTGCAACTTTGCGTATTAAAACTCATTACTCTTACCGAAGTAATATAGTGCGTGGTTATGTTATGTCATGTTAGGATAGATTATAAACTACATTGGGTTACATTTCGTGAGGTTCGGTGACGCTACAGGAAGTTAGGTGAGGTACCTGGAGGTTAGGTGGATGTTGACTGACTGACTGACAATTATTAGGAAGTGGTTCCAACACGTTCACACACAACCTATACTCATACCACAAGTCCAGAATTAGAGAGGATCATGTTATTGGATATATTTTCAACGATTTACTCAGTGTCTAACCAACTCTTTAGCGATTTAAATGTGGACCTAAAATTAGGTCCGTATATTTGTTTGTCGTGGTGGTGGTGGTGGTGTGCGCCCGTCCATCAGGTTGATTAACCACCAAAACCATAAAGGGTGCGGCCCTGCCGTTTCAGGGCATACACCACATCCATGGCGGTGACGGTCTTCCTTTTTGCGTGCTCGGTGTAGGTGACGGCGTCACGGATGACGTTCTCCAGAAACACCTTGAGGACGCCGCGGGTCTCCTCGTAGATGAGGCCGGATATACGTTTAACACCTCCACGCCGAGCTAGACGACGAATGGCGGGCTTGGTGATACCCTGGATGTTGTCACGAAGCACCTTACGATGACGCTTGGCGCCACCCTTTCCAAGTCCCTTGCCTCCTTTGCCTCGTCCAGTCATGTTGTTGTGGTTGCTACTACAGGTGGTCCTGGTGTGGCTTCGCCGAATCGAATCGAAAAATGCTAGTGACAGGGGGGAAGGAGGTTCAGGAGAAGAATAAAGGGAGGATTGAAGTGAATTTTAGGAGGAGAGAACAGATGCAGTGGCTAAACACCGCTTGCGTGAGGGATTATAAGATGGGGGCAGCAGCAACAACCCGGCTGGACGCGGCAGGGAGGCGACAAGACAAGGCCAGGCTAGCGTCAGGTCAAGCGTCAGGTCAAGCGTCAGGTCAGGCGTCAGGTGCGTGTTGGGTTGGGCAATGGATGTTCAGTGCTTGGTCGGCTTGATTGTGTTTTGGTTTCTTGTGTGGAGGGGATGTCTTGGTCTTCTTAGCTTGATGTCGATTTTCTTCTCTCTCTCCTTCTCTTCTTGCTCTCTTGAATTGTCCATTCGTTTGTGTTTGGGTCTTCTTGTTCGTCTTCCTCGTATTTTAAGTCCTCATAGGTGTGGAAGAATTCAGAGAGGGAGAGGTTGACCACGTGGGCTTCAGCACCACTGGCCGCGTGGGCTTCAGCACCACGGGCCACGTGGTGTTCTTGGTTCTGTGTGGTGGGCTGCTTCTGTTGAGTTTTCTTTTCTTGGTTTTTCTTTACTGCTGGTTTTTTCTTTTCTTGGGAGCGTACAGCAAGGAGGGCCTCTTTGTAGCTCAGTTTTTTCTCAAGACGAGCCTTGGCTACCCTGCATTCCTCCTTCCATCTGGGGCAGGTCCGGTCGGCGGAGGAGTGTGGGCCACCACAGGCAACGCATTTTTTCTCTGTGTTGGGGCAGGCCGTGTAGCGGTGTCCAGGGCTGCCACACATGGAGCAGGTGTCTTCCTGCGCCTCACACTTGTTTACAGTGTGTCCATAGTGCTGGCATTTGTAACACCGTTTCGGTCTGCAGTAGGGCTTGACTGGCATAGTTACCCACGCCAGTTGAGCTTCCTTGGGTAGGGTGGAGTGGTGTCCGATGAGGGCAGTGGTGTCGGACAGCTTCTTCACAACTTGGAGCTGCTGCTCCTTGAGGAGCTCACTCAGCTCTGCTTTGTCCATGTGGGCAATTTCGGCGTGGGAGATTACACCCAGCTTCAAGTTGTCCCACATGAAGGCAAACATTTTAAAAGGAATGCCGTTGATGTCTGGGATCTCCGCGAGTTGAGCGGGCATGCCCATCTCGGCGAAGGTGATCTTGATGTCACCATGGAGCTTTAGGCGTTCTACCTTGGTGACCCCCACGATCCCATTAGCTTCGAAAAACTTCTGGAGAACTAGGAGGTTTAGTTTCTTGGGGCAGGTCGGCGTGTCCGGACGTATCCGCGCCACGTTAACAAACTCGTATCCGTTCATGGTGAGGGAGAGAGAGTGTCGGCTTCGCCCACGGTTTGGTGGGAGTAGGTGGCGTGCTGTGGACGCAGCGGTAGTATCGTTCATCCAAGGCCGTCCCTCCCTCTTGGAGGTGGGGCGTAGCTTGCGGATGACGCATGCGGCACTCGTGGCCAATGAGGTGGCCACTGAGGTGGAGAATGTCTGTATATAAGCCCGCCCGCCTGCCGGGCCGCCCGTATTGACTATTTCGTCGTCGAGATGGCCCGTACTAAACAGACTGCCCGCAAGTCCACTGGAGGCAAGGCTCCACGGAAGCAGCTTGCCACCAAGGCAGCTCGCAAGTCCGCCCCAGCCACCGGTGGTGTCAAGAAGCCCCATCGTTACAGGCCCGGAACCGTCGCCCTTCGTGAGATCCGTCGTTACCAGAAGAGCACAGAGCTACTCATCAGGAAGCTGCCCTTCCAGCGCCTGGTGCGTGAGATCGCCCAGGATTTCAAGACTGACCTGCGCTTCCAGTCGTCTGCCGTCATGGCTCTGCAGGAAGCCTCTGAGGCTTACCTGGTGGGTCTTTTCGAGGACACCAACCTGTGTGCCATTCACGCCAAGCGCGTTACCATCATGCCCAAGGACATCCAGCTGGCCCGGCGCATCCGCGGAGAGCGTGCTTAAGTCCTCTTCCTTGGGGAAAAACAAAAAGCACAACAAAACCTACCAGACATCTATAACTCGGCCCTTCTCAGGGCCAAAGAACTGTTCTGAAGATAATTTTCATGACAATCGAAATGGTTGGTGGTCGGAGAGCGTTAATTTCGGTTACCCAAATCGCCTAACGGTAAGTTGGTAACATTCGTGGAGGTACGATTGTATAGTAGGTCATCAATTCGGGAGGTGGGTGGGTGCAACAAACAAGAGCTAGTAACAAATAAATATATAAAGAATAAGTAAGTAAAGAAATAAATAAAATAAAAGAACATACAATAAAATAAAATAAAAATTTTTTTTACATGAAATAGGCATGCTGCAAACAAGAAATGAAGCCCAAACACACTCCATGTATGTCACTTTGCAGTGGGTGTAAAAGTACTCCACGCAGAATTTATTTATTTATTTATTATGTTTCGATTTAGTCCTGTTTCTACGCCAATAGAGAATGCAGATTATTATAATTTTATTTTTTTTATTTCCCTCTCAATATATCACTGTCGGTAACTGTCTCTTTAACATGTAACTGTGGCTCCGATGGAGCCGATTAAGTTGTAGTAGTGGGATGGCGTGTTTGTTGTGCACAAGTAACCTCTTACTTGGAAGAGGTGTACTTGGTGACAGCCTTGGTGCCCTCAGACACGGCATGCTTGGCCAGTTCACCGGGCAGCAAGAGTCGGACAGCTGTCTGGATTTCCCGACTTGTAATGGTGGAGCGTTTGTTGTAGTGCGCCAGGCGGGAAGCCTCGGCAGCGATGCGCTCGAAGATGTCGTTCACGAAAGAGTTCATGATGGACATAGCTTTGGAGGAGACTCCTGTGTCGGGGTGCACTTGCTTCAGTACCTTGTAGATGTAGATGCTGTAGCTTTCCTTCCTCCTGCGCTTCTTCTTCTTGTCACCCTTGGCAATGGCCTTCTGGGCCTTTCCAGCCTTCTTGGCAGCCTTTCCGGAAGTTTTGGGAGGCATGGCGGCACAGTTACTCGTGGCGCGGAGCGAGAGAATTGAAAACTGGCCCGACTAACTTTTCCTTATATACCGAGCGGGCCGCTCAGGATCAGACTGGCTGCAGCTACGGCTCTCTTACATTGGTTGGGTCCGCGAGACGGCCACCTGGCCTGATCCTGAGCTTGGTATAAAAGACCAAGGTGGCGGGCGGAAATTTAACTCCTATCACGAAAAGCAGCAGCAGCAACATGTCAGGACGCGGCAAGGGAGGCAAAGTGAAGGGCAAGTCAAAGTCCCGTTCTAGCAGGGCCGGACTCCAGTTCCCCGTGGGTAGGATCCACCGTCTCTTGCGTAAAGGCAACTATGCTGAGCGTGTTGGTGCAGGTGCCCCTGTGTACCTTGCAGCCGTCATGGAGTACCTGGCAGCAGAAGTGCTCGAGCTGGCCGGTAACGCCGCCCGCGACAACAAGAAGACCCGCATTATCCCGCGTCATCTTCAGCTTGCCATTCGCAATGACGAGGAGCTGAACAAGCTCCTGTCTGGAGTCACCATTGCCCAAGGGGGTGTCCTTCCTAACATCCAAGCTGTGCTCCTCCCCAAGAAGACAGAGAAGAAATAAGAACCCAAGGTTCGTTCACACAAGACAACCTAACCAAACAGGCTCCTTTCGGAGCCACAGGATATCACTTAAAGAGAGAAATATACGACATCAACGTTTTGCAGGATAACACTCTATTTTACGTGTAATTAGCATAGTATTGTGGAAATTGAGTGAAATTGTTTTTGAATGTTGTAGATGTGAAGGGGTACTGCGGGGGCATGGGGTGGGGGACTTAAACGGGACTTAGAAGGGCGCAAGAAGCAGCAGCAGCAGCAGCAGCAGCAGCAGCAGCAAGGGAGGCGACCTTATTTTCACTCTGGTTCATTGACAGTACACATTTACCAGCAGCATACATTGGAGTCATATTGTAATTGTAGACTAATCAGTGTGGGCTAGCTAGCTAGCCAATTTGGGATAAACAGCAAGAATGTAATGTCCTCAATGAAGTAATGACATAGTTCAAGATACAATAAGTGAGGTGGCCTGAAGTCTTTGACAGTGTCACATTCAATAATATAGTGCTTTAAAGGTGTATCACAAAGTTTACATGCTGAGTGTTCCGGTATGGGTACAGCGTTACTAACTTGCCAGATGTGTCTGTATCCTAACCTAATTGTGGCCACGACTACATCACACAGGCAGGCAGGAGCAAGTTGTTTGGACACTATTCCTAGCCCCCTTGGTCCCTGTTCACCTACTGTAGCAGTAAGTAGGTACCTGTTGTAAATCGAAAGGTTGCGAATTCGTATTCAGGAAAGTTGTTGGAGCTTCTAAACTTGAACTGACACAATCCGAGGAGTGGTGACCCGAGGATCACAGACACTATCTCTCCCTTCCTAACCTCCTGCTCCTTCCTCTGTCCTCCCAAAATTGAACCATGCTATCGCAAAGGTAATAATACAGGTAGAGACAACAACATATTTTCCTATTGTCTTATTATATATTAATAACAGAAACGCTGCCGCCATCCCGGAGGCTTTACATTGTCTCACTGTTCATTCCCTCCACAATTCTTCCTCGTACTTCTTCTTCTTTTTCTTCTTCTTCTTCTTCTTCTTCTTCTTCTTCTTCTTCTTCTTCCATGAATACTTTATTAACGGTGTATGTAAGTTTCACCATGTTTTGCACGACAGCGGTAGAGCAAAGTATATTTTGTTAGCAATAAACCAAAAGCATATTTTATGGCCTAATCATCACTACATAGAACACCACCCATAAAGCATGATACTAGTAGACCACAAACTGCTATAAACACCCAAAGCATATTTTATTGCCTAATCATCACTACATAGAACACCACCCATAAAGCATGATACTAGTAGACCACAAACTGCTATAAACACCCAATAATAAACACACTAATAGTGTATATTAGTTGAATGCACAATCTGATGAGAAGTCAAAAAAAAAAAAACAACATAACAATAACCTAGAAAGAGTGTAGAGTATTTTTGTGCAAACTATTATACTAGTAGATGGTCTAAGATAACTGTATGTGAAGGAAAAGGTGTGCTCTCCACTCAAACTTTCTTTTTATGAAATCTCCTACTCCCCAGCTGAGCGGTACGCCCAATGGGAAACAAAACGTGGCACATAACACGCCGCCCGCCAGCTCTGGCTCGGTGAATAGGAATCAGTAATCAGGCGGAGTATAAACAACACCGCCGCCAATGTGCTCCTCCCATCTCTGAGGAAATCTGGCGGGCAACTTAGTATTATATTAGCATGTAATAATAATAACAATAATAATAATAATAATACTACTACTACTAATAATAATAATAATAATAATAATATTAATAATAATAATATTAATAATAATAACATGCAATTTCATTTTATAACACATACTAACAAAATAGTGTATAGCCTACTATACTTAACTATAATAGGTTAGGTTGCGTAGGAGGATCTAAAAAGTACAGTAGTATACACACACACACACACACACACACACACACACACACACACACACACATACATATAGACAACAAACTAAATTAGAAACCACACGTCAGTGAAGTTATCAAACCCTCCAGTTTCTGTCTCCACCTCCTACGCCGACTCAAGTCCCTCGGTGTTCCTGCACACGAGCTCCTCAGTGTTTACACAACATTCATACTTCCCAAGCTCACCTATGCCTCCTCCACCTGGTCTTCCTCCCTAAATGCCACACAACGTAAACACCTAGAAAAAGTGCAAAAGAGGCCATGCAAGATTATTCTCTACCCTTCCTACTCCACATATCAAGAAGCGCTCAACACACTGACCGACCCTTTAGACTCTCACTGACCATCACCACGACCTCATCTGCAAATTTGGTAAGAAGCTTCTACACCGTCCCCGACACCGGCTCCTACTACCACCTGAGATCCCTAGTCCGAGAATTGCTCTTCGACACCACAACCGCATCCAGCCCATACGTGCACGAACTGATCTCTATAAGAACAGCCCAGTCCCAACCATTGTAAAAATTATCGATAACTTGTAATAAATCAGTGTACTCACTCCCAGTAAACACTACTCCTTGCACTGTCACTATGTTGAAATGAACTGTAGTTTGAGCTTTTCCCCAGCTAGTTATTATATGTCTTATTTTTGTCACTCATGTTACTTGTATATTATTTGTAATTCGTAACCCATTCCCCAAATATGTAACTGTATATTTTCAGCCTTCTGGCTGCCAAGCACTTTCAATAAACCGTTAATTATTATTATTATTATTATTTATATGTTGGCCGATACCAACTCACTCCCCTGAACCCTCCTCCCCACCGGACTATCAACAAGTTCTTGCCATAAGGTACTATCTCATTTGGCAAAGGAATGGAACCAGTGATGAATAGTGGTGAACAGTGCTTAACTCAGTGAAAAACAACTCGGCAGTTGAGTCTTACCTAAGCTAGCTAACCACCTTCACACAGTGAGGTCCCAGGTACCCGGTTATACTTCCCCTGAGACTCCACGATAGAGAGGCCTGGGACCACACCTCACCCACTTGAATGAGTGAGTCATGTGGACCACGTGGTGTCCCCAAGATGCTACGACACCACGTAGTGAATGTTTTGCTACAGCATCATCATGTGAAGTTCCTCATAACACCATCTGTGAGGTAACTGCTACATCATCAGGCCCCTCATAACGCCATCTGTGAGGGAGCTACTACACTACGTGTCTGGTGTTCAACACCTCACCTTACATGATCTATGCGTGCAAACATTAATCTGTATGTTCACTGTGTGCTCCTTCACCTTTCTCTAATGAG
>NW_024743047.1:0-19091 GCF_018991925.1 Homarus americanus | reverse complement strand
ACAAAATGGAAGATAATTAATTAATTCAATTTATGTTTTAAAGGGAGTAATGATTAGCAAACATGAATTTAAGTGAATAAGTAATTGTATAATAAAATAAGAGTGATGCCGGAAGGGCGAAACCATACTGTAAGGAGTTAGACCAAACAAATATTACTTAACATTACTATATTACACAAGACATACGAAATATATATATACAACAATCAATACAAAATGATTATCCCTACCAAACAGGAGATACCTTACCACCAGGATCCCTTCCTAGGCCTAACTAAACGTGTCACTAATACCTGATACCCCTAGGGCATTGCAGAAGACTTGATAAAGCACTTAGACAAAGGTCAAGGCTAGAGAACGAATAGACACGTCTAACATATGCCACGGATTTTTCGCTACTGAGGAGCGTGGGCACGCCGAGCAGCGCGTCTCACGTGATCCAGACATTTGCTAGATATTTTATATAATTAATTAACATTACTCTTGAGTTGACTTAACAGAGTAAGACAATGATGCATATAAATTACATACATAAATATACAATCAACCTAAGTAACTAAGAACAATAATAATATAATAAGTACAATTAACAAATTATTAGTAGCTTGTGTGAAATGGAAGCGTGAACAGATGCAGCGAGTTGCCGAGCGCTCAGGCACGTGACACCTCCCCCCAAAAAAGTGAGCTTACAACTAACTGGAAGCGAAAATGGATATACAGCTACACAGTGAAAGTAATAACTAACACAATTGGTTTAAATCAATATGAAGCAAAATAATTCATAATATAAACACAAGGTACTCAATGACAATAAAACAAAAAAATAATTTGCATATAGACATAGTTACTAAATAATCAGACTCGAGAAAGTGCATCAGCCAACACGTTCTCTTTTCCGCGGATATGGGAAATGTTCAAGTTATAGGGCTGAAGTGATAGAGCCCACCTCAAAGTCTTTGGTTGGTATGTTTCATCTTGTCAACAAAAGTAAGTGGGTTATGATCAGTGAACACTTGAATGGGATAAGCAGTGCTGCCAATATATACCTTGAAGTTTTCTAGTGCCATGATCAGTGATAATGCCTCCTTTTCAAGGGTGGCATAGTTTCTTTGATATTTATTAAATTTTCTAGAAAAATAGCACAGCGGATGAAGCACGTGATCACTCTCACCCTCTTGCAGAAGCACAGCACCGGCGCCAATTTCACTGGCGTCGACATGGAGAGTGAACTGTTTCTGGAGGTCAGGTGCAAGTAGTACAGGAGCATTTGCCAGCAGGGATTTAAGATTCTCAAAAGATTCCTGGCAAGCCGTAGTCCACTTGAAGGTTTTCTTGCCACTCAGCAGGTCAGTCATGGGAGAGGCAACGGAGGAGAAGTTTGGACAAAAACGGCGGTAGTACCCCGCCATACCCAGCAACCTCATCACACTCTTCTTATCGCCTGGCACTGGATACTGTTGAATTGCCTCAATTTTGGCTGCTATAGGCTGGACTTCCCCTTGTCCGACCACATGCCCCAAGAAAGTGACGTGGGCATGGCCGAACTCAGTTTTGACGAGGTTCACCGTCAGCTTGCTTGCAGCCAGTACGGAGAAGAGGGCTTGTAGACGACTCATGTGATCTTCCCAGGAACTGCTGAAGACGATAAGGTCGTCTAGGTAACAGCGGACACCTTCCAGACCAGACGTGATGAAATTCATGAGGCGTTGAAAGGTTGCAGGGGCGTTCCGCATACCAAACGGAAGGACTGTGAATTGGTACAACCCCTCAGGAGTGACAAAAGCAGAGATGGCCCTGGAGCGTTCAGTCAGTCTTATCTGGTAGTAGCCCTGGAGGAGATCCAATTTGGTCACGTACCTTGCCTGTCCAAGATCGTCGATCACATCGTCGATGCGTGGCAAGGGATAACCATCGGGTTCAGTGACGGCATTTACCTTGCGGTAATCCACACACAGCCGCATTGACCCATTCGGCTTTGGAACTAGAACAACAGGGGATGCCCATGGACTGATGCTGGGTTCGACGAGGCCTAGCTCTTGAAGACGCTGTACCTCGGCTCGCACACACTCCCGCTTGAAGGCATTAAGACGGTAGGGACGCTGTCGGATTGGCTTGGCTCCCCTGGTCTCAACGTCATGCTCCAGCACTGAACAAGAGAGTGGGTAATCACCAACTATAATAAGATACTCCTGTAATAGAGACTTTATATTATTGGCTTGGTCACTAGAGAGATGGCACAACTTAGCACTGGGGTCCTCCAAGATAGTCGAGTTTTCAACTTTTACACTAGACCCATTCATTATTTCAGAAAAACACTGATCTTTATCATCCTTACACTCTGGCACAATGATACAATTTGGCAAGGATTGATCAACACAAGCAACTGCTTTTCCCAGGGTTTCGTTACGAACATGATATGACTTTAAAAGATTGACATGGATAAGGCGTTTTTCTTACGCCATTCAGGGGTGCTAATCACATAATTCACGGACCCCTGTTTTTCTAGTACTTCATATGGACCACTGTATTTGGATTTAAAAGGGTGATCATGTAAGGGCAGGAAGGCCAACACCTGCTCCCCCACTTGGAATTCTCTAGGTTTGCCTGATGGGCCTTATCAAAATGCAGTTTCATTTTCACCTGAGCACACCTTAAGTTGGACTGGGCAAGTTCTACAGCCAGACACAACTTCTCCTTGAATTGGACCACATATGAAGCTAAGGGCGTCGCGCTCTGATCACTCAACCAACACTCTTTTAACACCTTAAGAGGCCCTCGCGCCTCATGTCCATAGACGAGCTGGAAGGGCGAGAATCCTAGCGACTCTTGTTTACTGTCCCGAACAGCAAACAAAAGCAGGTCAACTCCCTCGTCCCAATCCTTCCCAGTCTCCAGACAGAAGGTGCGCAGCATGAGTTTTAGTGTCTGGTGAAATCTCTCTACCACCCCCTGTGACTGAGGGTGATAGGCCGAAGACCTCAACTGCCGGACTCCCAGGGTTTGCATTACCTGATTAAACAACCGGGAAGTAAAATTGGAACCCTGATCTGACTGCACCACTGTAGGAAGGCCTACTTGAGTGAAGAAGTGGGTTAAGGCTTTGATAACATTCTTCGCTGTGATGCGGCGCAAGGGAATGGCTTCAGGATAACGGGTTGCACAATCAATAATGGTTAGCAAGAACTGATGACCACGAGGGGTCTTAGGTAAGGGACCGACACAATCTATGACCACCTTACTAAAGGGCTCTTCAATGACTGGGATAGGCTGCAGAGGGAATGGTTTAACACTGGGGTTCGGTTTCCCTGCTACCTGACAATCATGGCAAGTGCGACAGTAAGAGCTGACGTCTTTCTTCATCCTAGGCCAAAAGAACTGGGATAAAATTTTTGCATAAGTCTTCCTAACTCCTAAATGACCACCCACCCCATCATGAGCGATACTAAGTATGTCCTGCCGCAAAGGTTTGGGAATAACAACTTGATGATGAACTAACCAAGGGTGATTGGCAGGAGAATTGGAGGGACGGAACTTCCGCATTAATACACCAGACCTAGTGTAGTAGCAATTTGATTCTTGCTCAGCTTCTGTCTCAGTGACTGACCTATTGAGAAAACCCACCAGCTCAGGATCCCCTGCTTGTAGCTCAATAAACTTATTTCTAGTGATGGGAGAGGAACCAAAACTAGTGACATCTGGGTTCCTATCTCCATCAGAACTACTCTGGAGGTTATCTGGTGGTGGGGAATCCTCAAAGAATTCACTGAGACCAAGATCAGTATGGTCCGGCTGAACAAGATTATCCTCGGACTTCTCACAGTCCTGGAGGGAAACTTCATCAACTTCACTAGTCTCTTCTACTTCTGTACTGCGGCTCATGCTACGGGTCACAGCACACGCAGGGAACAACCCTGGAAAGTCTACTTCTAACTGCACAGTATTATTCTCGGCAGTGGGACAAGATGAGATCACAACATTAGGGAACATCATGTCGCCAACAAGGTCATTTCCTATCAATAGAGAGACCCCTTCTACAGGTAAGCTATCTACTACTCCTAACGTGACATAACCTGACTTTATGGATGACCGCAGGTACACTTGACAAAGGGGAATACGCGACCCACCGGTCAAACCGTTCACCAGCACCCAGCTACCAGTATAGCATGAATCCAGGAATGGAGCAGCTTCTTTAGTAACAAGAGATAAGGCTGAGCCTGTGTCTCTCAAGAGTTTAACAGAAATGGGTTGACTGAATTGATCCAAAGCTAAGGAACCAGGAGAACAAAATGGTTCAAAGGTTGATATCATAGAAGAGGGGGAAGCATTCAGGGCAACAGTCTGACTGAGGGCAGTGACACAGGGCTCCAATAATTTCTCCGATTGCTCGGCCACCCTGACCAAAAGAGTGGGGGATCCATGGTGAGAGGAATTTCTTTTCTTTAACTTGAGACAGTCGCTGATGACATGTCCTGGCTTCTTACAGTACCTACAACTAGAGTTTCTCTCACCAGTAGGAGTGGATCCACCTGTCCCATGGACCATGGGCTCACCCGGGGTAGATGATGCAGAACCTGAGGGTCGGGTCGGTATGACAAGAGGCAGGGACCCCGATGTAGATGTTGGTGTGGGCCGCTTGAAGGAAGTGAAGGACTGGGACATGGGAGCATAAGACCTGGAATTTACATTTCTATTAGTTAAGGAATAATGGTCAGCCACTGGACCAGCATCAGCCAGGGTACAGATACCTCTCTGATCCAAGTGTGCTCGAATGTCGCCTGGGATACACTTTCTAACCTCCTCTAGCAGGATTAGTTCAACAAGCTTGTCATGTTCTACATGGGCAGACTCACTTTCAATCCACCTCCGACAAAGAACCTGTTTCTGCCTGAAGAACTCCACAAATGTTTGTTTGTCAGTCTTCCGGCAGTTACGGAACTGTTGCCGGTAGGCTTCAGGAACAAGTTTATAGGCGCTCAAAACCGCGGACTTAACAAGGGCATAGTCTCGACATTGATCCTCAGAGAGGGCAGAAAACACATCTAATGCTTTACCAGTGAAAGATCTATAAATAAGTTGAGACCATTGAGAAACAGGCCACTTGTTAAGTCGGGCAATTTTCTCAAAAAGAGAGAAGAATTTGTCTGGTTCTTCCTCATTAAATTTAGGAACACTGTTGAGACATTTGTCTACACTGAATGTTGAAGTATTACTACCTTGAGCCAAACCTCGTTGTTTGAGAGTTTCCAGCTCCACCTCGAGTCTTTTGAGTTCAACTTGTAAGGCCAAATTACTTGGTGTAACAATTTCCTCTGAATTTCCCGACGGTTGGGCTATGATTTCATTGTCAATAAGGTAGTTGAGGACAGCCTCTTCTAAACTAGACTTATTCATGGAAGAGCGGCCTTCTACTTCATAATAAGCAGCGAGGGATTGCCACTCTGCCTTAGTAAGCCCCTTCAGTACTTCGGCTGAAGGTGAAGCCAAAAAGCTTTCCAGGTCAAACATGTTGAATTCAAAATCGAGTAGCGAAAAAAAAGTAACCGTGGCAGCTAAGCTAACTAGCTAGCTAATTAATAATGTCAAAATGCAATAAACTGTGAAACACAGCAAGGGATTAACCAAACACCTGGTACACAAGATAAGGGTTAACTCACCAGTAGCTTAAGCAATAACAGGAGCAATATAAATGAACACTGTGAACACAGCAACTTGCATCCAAAAATACTTAGCGATGAAACAACACCTGGCGAGTAACAACACTTGATATGACGCAACAATGGCGGTTAGCTCCCGGACACAGGCCCCCACTTGTCGCGATCCCACTACCCTTTATACTTGGGGAGTGAATCCTACCCCAAGTTATTAACAAATAAAGGTACAAATAGGGAACACGGCAATAATTATCTCCACCAAATACCTACTCAACTAAATGTACTTGAAAAAGTAAGAACAGTTGAAATAAGTGAATCACAAAAGGGAAGATAATTAATTAATTCAATTTATGTTCTAAAGGGAGTAATGACTAGCAAACATGAATTTAAGTGAATAAGTAATTGTATAATAAAATAAGAGTGATGCCGGAAGGGCGAAACTATACTGTAAGGAGTTAGACCAAACAAATATTACTTAACATTACTATATTACACAAGACATACGAAATATATATATACAACAATCAATACAAAATGATTATCCCTACCAAACAGGAGATACCTTACCACCAGGATCCCTTCCTAGGCCTAACTAAACGTGTCACTAATACCTGATACCCCTAGGGCATTGCAGAAGACTTGATAAAGCACTTAGACAAAGGTCAAGGCTAGAGAACGAATAGACACGTCTAACCTACGCCACGGATTTTCGCTACTGAGGAGCGTGGGCACGCCGAGCAGCGCGTCTCACGTGATCCAGACATTTGCTAGATATTTTATATAATTAATTAACATTACTCTTGAGTTGACTTAACAGAGTAAGACAATGATGCATATAAATTACATACATAAATATACAATCAACCTAAGTAACTAAGAACAATAATAATATAATAAGTACAATTAACAAATTATTAGTAGCTTGTGTGAAATGGAAGCGTGAACAGATGCAGCGAGTTGCCGAGCGCTCAGGCACGTGACAGGTGGGTCGTTGGGTTCGTTGCGTTGCGGTGGGTCGTTCGATTCTTTTGGTGTTTTTTTTAACTTAAATGATTAATATAATTGAGAATAATAATTAGAACATTTATAATTACTGTAATTCCTGGTCATTTGTCAACAACATCAGAATTGAGACAGCACAAATAATACGTCATAAAATAGGGTAGTGTAGTGGGTATGGTGGTGTAGGGTGGTGTACGGTAAGGTATCAGGACCCACCGACTAGGAAGTGTGTGTGTAGGGTGGTGTAGTGTGGGGTATGGTGGTGTAGTGGGGGTGTAGTGGGTGGTGTAGTATGGGGTATGGTGGTGTAGGGTGGTGTACGGTAAGGTATCAGGACCCACCGACTGGGAAGGGTGTGGAATCCCCCCATCCCCCATCCACACCCATCCTGGGAGGTGGAGAATGGCACCATCCGGTAGTTGGCAACGGAAGGTATCAGGACCCACCGACTGGGAAGGGTGTGGAATCCCCCCATCCCCCATCCACACCCATCCTGGGAGGTGGAGAATGGCACCATCCGGTAGTTGGCAACGGAAGGTATCAGGACCCACCGACTGGGAAGGGTGTGGAATCCCCCCATCCCCCATCTATCTGTGTCTCTGTGTCTGACTGTTTCTGCCAGTCTGTCTCACAATATCGATCTGTCTGTCTTTCTGATTTTCTGCCTCTGTTTTTCTGTCTGTCTGTCTCTTTCGTCTATATGTTAGTCTATGTCGCCGTCTCTGTTTCTGTCTGTCCCTCTATTTCTCCGTCTGTCTGTCTGTCAGTTGTCTGCTTGTGTCTGCGACAAACAGACAGACAGGCAGACAGAAAGAAACGGACACAGAGACCAACAGACAGACAGAGATTCCTACAAGTTGTTATTATTTCTTCTTTTACCAAAGTGTTCCTGTTGCTTAACAACTCAATCAGATACGTTATGGTTACGTGGTGAGTCAAGGGACAGTTGTCTATTTCAGTTTGGGTGACAGCGGTCGAGCCTGAGAAGAGCGCCGGACCTTCTTATTTACGGCGATTCCTTCTTTATCTTGAGTTAGTAGCCAAGATTGTCTGTCTCTCCCTGTCTGCCTCTGACTGTCTGTCTGTCTCCGCTCGTCTGTTTGTCTGTCTGTATGTCT
This sequence comes from Homarus americanus, assembly GCF_018991925.1. Taxonomy (NCBI): domain Eukaryota; kingdom Metazoa; phylum Arthropoda; class Malacostraca; order Decapoda; family Nephropidae; genus Homarus; species Homarus americanus. The sequence goes on along the minus strand of NW_024743047.1, from coordinate 11,320 downwards.
TTCTGTCTGTGTCTTTCGGTGTGTTTGTCCGTTTGTCTGACGGTTTCTGTCTGTTTCTGTGTGTCTGTCTGTTTAATGTCTGTCTGTCTGTGTCCGTCCGTCTGTCTGTTTTTCTAACTGTCTCTGTTTGTCTGTCTGTCTACAAATCCTCCCTAAGGAATCCTATCCTATAAATCAACATACCCGACCACCGCCCCCCCACCCCCCGCCCCCCAACAAAAAATAAATAAATAATTAACAAAACAAAAATAAATAAATTAATTAATAAATAAAAAAATAAAAAATAAAATAAAATAATAAATAAATACAATGAGATAAAATACCAACCAACCTCCAAACACAGCAACACCCCCCCCCCAGACAAAGCCGCACAGAAATACTTACAATTCTCTATACCCAACCTCAGCGACAACCCTCTCAATAAAAACAACCTAACTCAACAACTCCTTTCAACAAAAAACAGACAGACAGATAGAGAGACAGAACAGACAGCCAGTGACCGACACAGTGGAAAGACAGAGAGGCTGAGACAGAGAGGCTGAGACAGAACGAGACAAACACAGACACAGACAGACAGTGACAGACATTGTAAAAATAGACTGGCAGACAGAGACAGACTGACGGACAGACAAACAGAGATACAAAGACAGACAGAGACTGAGAGACAGACGGACAGAGACAGTTAGACAAACTAACTCTACCAAAGCACCAATCACCTACTGCGGCACCAAGAGACGCCAACCCCAGTAAATAGAAACCCTCCTCCTGGTGTACATTAACACAGTATAACCTTTTTCTTCTATATTTTAAATTTATTTCTGTTCCTTTTTCGCCCCCCCCCCTCCCCCCCCCAGGCCCCGTTGTGGGTCGTTTGATCTGTGCCCGGGTGGGTTAATTCCCATTAAAAAAAAAAGCAACTGGCTGGGCCCAGCCTCGAACTGGTCCCGGCGGTGCTAGACGTAGTTCGTCAGGCCACCGCCAGGGGTCTACTGTCGGCTTTTGTGAAGGTGGTTTTGTTGTTTTTCTTTAATAATTCATATATTTTCGTAGTTTTTCTCAGGATTTGTATGAATTTATACTCCAATAACAGAGTTACAATTGTATTGAAGCTGTGTGTGGCCCTTTTACAGCCAATCTTGGCTACTAACTCAAGATACACTTGTGTGTGCGTGTTTGACTGTCGTGTGTATGAGTGTCGTGAATCATGAAGACATTTTGCAAGAACCTTTACCAAAACACATACAAAAGAATACCAAACAGTTATAAACAACAGCGAAACGGTAACTCTGCTATTTGAGTTTAAAATCACGTTAAGAACTGCGAAAATAAATCAATTATTGAAGAAAAACTGCAAAAATACCACATGTAACATAAATACAACTTCTGGAATGTTGATTAATGTCCCCCTGGCGGTCACAGCTTCCATGGTAAACACTTTAAATATTATGAGTGTCTCTCACCCACAATGGAGAGGCCTACACTATTTTCTCTCACCACCGCTGTCTACACCTACACTATGGTTACTCACACGAGCCAGAAGCACCGGACATGGAGTAGAAAAATTGTCCTCGTTGCAGATGGTGACGTCATCGTGTGGGTAGCAACGGACCCTAGTGTTATGGTGAAGTAATGGTGAGGTGATGGTGATAGTAAAAGAGATGGTGAAGTTCTTGGGAAGGCCACAGTGAGGTAACGATGAGAATGGTGATATTATGGTAAAATGATGGTGAGGTGACTAGAGGAACTATTCACTAGAGGACCGATGCTGGTGAAGGGTTACTGGTGCACCACTGAAGTATGAATGAAGAAGTAATGATAAAAAAGATAGCTAAAAGGAATGATGGTGAGATATAAGAGAAGAGGTGATGGTGAGTTTTAATGGTGATGGTGAGCGTAATGGTCCGGGTTTACAAGCTTTTACATATACGTGAACGCTTTAAGATTATAACACACACACACACACACACACACACACACAAACACCATTTTTATCCTTCATATCCCGAGAAAATTTACTCAACTAAAATAAATAACTATGACCTGGAACCTGGACCACTATGTTATGCTGTAAAAATAAACTCCTAACTAGACCCCCACAAGGTACCATGTCTTATGGTCCTGTCCAGCAGTCACTTATCTTATTATCTTACCAAAATTTGAATATTTTACTCTTATTACTTTTGTTTTTCTTATCTTCTCTTATCTTCGGTGTTTATCTGTGTTTTCTTTGTTTAAAGGATTTTATGTTTATTATTTTATGCTTATCTACTGATGCCAAGTTACCACCAGTCTCTCAGTGAAGTAATGCCTTTTCCCGTTTACCCTTCCTCCCGCACACCAACACTCCCTCACATCAATTCTTCACCCACAACACTGCCCACACAATAACACTCCCCACACACCCCCTACACACTCACGACACTTGTCATCAAATATCGCCTCTTCTTCTCTCAATACACATTAGACCGACTTGTTGCCAGCCCCACATAATAATATACCATTGTCCTTCACTCCACCTATCACGTACGTCTGGGTGATAAGAATATATGTGGATAAATACACGTAAATATTAGTGACAGCGACGAATATATTCTCATACATATTAGAACAATGTTTTTCAAACGTTTTTTACTGCGACCCACAGCCAGAACAACAATTTGAATTGCGACCCATTAAACCTAAGTGTAATGATATGAAATGAGCTCAGGTTAGATTACGGGGGAAAAAAAACTACGATTACGAGTTTGCGTATGATGACTTAAGACACTGAGAACGATGACTAAGGTGTTGGGTATGATGACTTAAGACACTGAGAAAGATGACTAAGGTGTTGGGTATGATGACTTAAGACACTGAGAACGATGACTGAGGTGTTGGGTATGATGACTTAAGACACTGAGAACGATGACTAAGGTGTTGGGTATGATGACTTAAGACACTGAGAACGATGAGTAAGGTGTTGGGTATGATGACTTAAGACACTGAGAACGATGACTGAGGTGTTGGTTATGATGACTTAAGACACTGAGAACGATGACTAAGGTGTTGGGTATGATGACTTAAGACACTGAGAACGATGACTGAGGTGTTGGGTATGATGACTTAAGACACTGAGAACGATGACTGAGGTGTTGGGTATGATGACTTAAGACACTGAGAACGATGAGTAAGGTGTTGGGTATGATGACTTAAGACACTGAGAACGATGACTGAGGTGTTGGGTATGATGACTTAAGACACTGAGAACGATGACTAAGGTGTTGGGTATGATGACTTAAGACACTGAGAACGATGACTAAGGTGTTGGGTATGATGACTTAAGACACTGAGTAGGGAATGATGACTGAGGTAAGTAAGTAAGGACATCTTAAGACATTGAGAAACTGAGTGAATTGAGGGGAAAGGTGGTAGAGGACTGTAAGACACTGAGAACGATGACCGAGGTGTTGGGTATGATGCATTCAAGACACTTGAGAACTTGACACTGAGAAAGCAGTGCAAGGACAGACTCTAAGACACTGAACGTATGGATCATAAAGTAGTGGCGATGTGACTTAACATTAATTTCGAGAACGATGACTATAAAGGGGCATGATGACTCAAGACACTGAGAACGATGACTAAGGTGTTAAAGTATGATGACCTCTAAGAACACTGGAGAACGATGACTAAGGTGTTGGGTAGATGAATTTAAGACCACTAGAACTGGGAGGACGAAGTAAAGCAGTATGATGACTGAAGATTACTGAGGAATGACAGACTGAGGTGTTGCAGACGAAGACACTGAGAACGATGACTGAGGTGTTGCGTATGATGACTTAAGACACTGAGAACGATGACTAAGGTGTTGCGTATGATGACTTAAGACACTGAGAACGATGACTAAGGTGTTGGGTATGATGACTTAAGACACTGAGAACGATGACTAAGGTGTTGGGTATGATGACTTAAGACACTGAGAACGATGACTAAGGTGTTGGGTATGATGACTTAAGACACTGAGAACGATGACTGAGGTGTTGCGTATGATGACTTAAGACACTGAGAACGATGACTAAGGTGTTGCGTATGATGACTTAAGACACTGAGAACGATGACTAAGCAAATATATGATGAGCCTCTAAGACACTGGAGAATGATGCATCTAGTGTGTTGGGTATGATGACCTAAGACACTGAGAACGTATGACTGAGGTGCTGCGTAGGATGACTCTAAGACACTGAGAAACTGGCGACTAAGGTGTTATGTATGATGACTCTAAGACACTGAGGAACGACAGACCTGGCAAGTAAGGAGTATGACTTAAGACAGTGAGAACGATGACTAAGGTGTTGAGTATGATGACTTAAGACACTGAGAACGATGACTAAGGTGTTGAGTATGATGACTTAAGACAGTGAGGACGATGACTGAGGTGTTGAGTATAATGACTTAAGACATTGAGAACGATGACTAAGGTGTTGAGTATGATGACTTAAGACACTGAGAACGATGACTAAGGTGTTGAGTATAATGACTTAAGACACTGAGAACGATGACTAAGGTGTTGAGTATGATGACTTGAGTGCCTTATCCCTAACGACTTAAAATCTTAAGTAGAATGATTTTCAAGTGTAATTATCCCTTAAGTGAGGATTATTTAAAAGTGTCGAGATCGTAAGTGCAATTACTTAACACTTGGACCACATGTAGTGTTAAGTGCAATTACTTAAGATCTGTGGATTTTGTGGATAATGTCCTAAAGTGCGATGACTTAAGACACTTGGAATGAAAAGATTAATTATTCCAAGTGCGATTACTACTAAACAACTCGACTTGGACTGATGAAGCCTTTAAGTGTGATTAAGTGGCTTTCTTAAGTGTGATTATTTAAAATCTCTTGTATCAATGACAGGAGACGTAAATAAGCGTACTTAAATATCAATTAAGACAATTTCATAGTTACATCCAAATTAATCAAGTTAATTACTTATCGTTTTTGGCTTCAACTATTCAAAACAACAACAACAATAAAACAACAATACCAACAATAAACAACAGAAGAAGAAGAAGAACAAGAACAAGAAGAAGAACAAGAACAAGAACTCAATATATCAATCCACTATTATCCTGTTTACTCATCTCTCTTTATCTCCTTCCACATCATCTTTATCATCGTCTTAATCTCTTGGCAGTCTTCTTCATCTTTGCCTCGTTTCTTAACTTCCTCCTCAGAGATAAGACCCGTAATGACAAGAGTGTTTAAGGCAGTTATTAGCGCCTTCACCCTTAACTATTGTTCCCTGCAGGCTGTGTATAACCTCGGCCACACACACACACACACACACACGTCTTGAGAACAGTCGATTGATATCTGGGTAATTACTGCCGTTCTTCGTTAGCTCTCTCTCTCTCTCTCTCTCTCTCATTTGTTCACTGTCTTTGGGTTTCCTGTTTTTATTCTTGGGCTTTCTGTCTCCCCTTCCTGTCATCGTCTGTCTGTCTATACGTCTCTGTCTCTCTTATCTGGTTCTCTCTTTTCGTTTATTTTTTTACATCACCACTTGTTTGTGTTCGTCTGTGTCCGTGATTGTCTCTGTGCTTGCGTGAGTGCGTGTCTGTATATGTAATTGCTTTGTGTGCGTGCGTGCGTTATGTCTATACACGCACACATATATAAGTAAGATAAATCATTCCATTTTTTAATTTCTCGACGCATTAACATATAGATAAGCGTCCATGTTGTACTGCGAGAGGTCGAAGAAAATAATTTTTTTTAACCAATAAAAACCTTCCTTCTAATCATCTCGTTCGTTGATTGGCTTTCCCTCCCTGATACGTTTTATCCAAATATGCTGAACCATATTATGAAGAGTGGTGAAACTCTTGATGCATTGCTCCCTCACTCCTCACTCACAAACAGGGGGGGGAGGGGGACAGACGTAGGGAGAGAGAGAGGGAGGAAGGGGAGAGAAAGAGGGGGAGAGATAGGGAGATAGGGAGAGAGAGAGAAAAAAATAAACAAATATTGGCAGGATGAACAACCTGTATCTATTGCCTCTCAAAAAACATAGCGGATATGTTTCAATATTCCCGAGAAGCAGTCAGGTCAGGGGTGGGGATGGGGCTTGATAATAAACAGAGAGAGAGAGAGAGAGCGAGCATAGCAAAACCAATAACCTTTTCCCAACACCTTTACAAACACACACACACACACACACACACACACACACACACAGACACACACACACACGAGTTTCAAGACGCTGAGAGACAAGTAAGCATAACGAGATGAATATTAAAGATAAAGAAGGAATATGGATAAAGAAGAAAGAACGATAGGGCTGGATAAAGGTTAGGGAAGAGAGAGACAAAAGGGATAAAGATTAAGTAAATAAAAAAGGCGAAAAGGGATACCTCCATCCCCTCTCCTCTCAACATCATACTACAGTACTACACAGTTAGCAGTGGGAAGGGCGTAACCTAGTGAACGTACAAGGAGGAAGGATGTGGGTAAGGTGGGAGGGGGAGTGATGAAACTAGATAAGGGAGAGGAAGGGAAAGAAGGAGAGGAAGAGAAAGGTGAAGGATGTGGTTGACAAGGAGAGAGAAACAACGTCAGAGAGACAGACAGACAATGAACAAGATAAAGAAAAGAGAAAGAGAAATAATAAGACAGAAAAAAGAAAGAGGGGGAGACGGGGAGGGGGGAAGAGGGGAGAGGGAAGGAAGGTTGGGGAGGGAGGGAATATTTAACATAAACACGTCCCGGACTAACCAGCAAAACTCATTAACAAATCAAAATTCAATTATCTTACACGCATATTGATTGGAATGAATTAGCGGCAGGATAATAAGGCGAGGTCCGTAAACAAGCCAACAGCTGCCCCGTCCGTCAGCTCAAGGTGTGAAGGATTGCCCTCACCTCACCCTCCAGGTCACACACACCTTGACCTCGCCTCCGCCTCCACCCAGGAGATTAAAGAGTCCAGGAGATGGTGTAAAACAGAGACATTTGGCTGAAGATAAAAATATAAGAAAAAAAATAATAGTTTTTTTCCTTCGGGATTTTAATGCCAGTTGATAGCCATATGAAGAATAGGAGGAATATAGAGCAAAGCCACATAATTATTAGCTCCTACTTAACTACGTGGTGTTGTATGAGATACCCAGTAGCAGCTTACATCAGGCTCACATTGACCCGTAACGACAAAAAATTATTACCACTAATACAATATATGATGTTCCTTCACGTGATAATAATTTTGATAATACTCTCTTAAAAGTTATTATAATTAGGAGGGTTTTAAAATATAATCGTAGAAACTATGACTTCAATGGACTAAAACCTACTATGCCTTTCACGGTTGTATTTACATTATTAATCCCGGTCAGATTCTCATTACAATCACTGTATATCCAAGGAGTTATGACCTTAACACAATCACTAGAAGGGGATAGAGGGGACTGGAGATGGTGGTAGGGGTCTGGAGATGGTGGTAGGGGTCTAGACAGGGGGAATGGGTCTAGAGAAGGTGGTAGGGGTCTGGAGAAGGTGGTGGGGGTCTAGACAGGGGGTGAGGGTCTGGAGAGGGGGTAGGGGTCTGGAGATGGTGGTAGAGGTCTAGAGAAGGTGGTAGGGGTCTGGAGAAGGTGGTGAGGGTCTGGAGAGGGGGTAGGGGTCTGGATGGGGTAAGGGTAGTGGTAGGGGCTGAAGGTGAGCAGTGAACCCCATCAACACCTGCGTGAACTTTTTGTATGGGTCACACAGATAACCTCCGGGAAACAGTGCAGGGGAGGCCAAGAGGTCATCGTCGGTAATAAGGGAAGGTAATATAGGCCTACGGAACAACCTGGTGAACGAAGGTGGATAATGAATTAAAATGAATAATGAAATGATAGAGATATTACCAGAAATAATTATTTTTGGAGAGAGAATTGATGATTTATGACTTAGGACAAATATTTATTATCATTGGCTGAAGCTGGGAAGATTAATTCTCATTGGTTAATCTCCTTACTGTATATACTCTTAACTCGTGAATAAAAGAAAAAAAAAATATTATAAAAAAATGAAAAAGTAATAAAACTTTTAACAGGAATTTATGCTAACGATGTGAAGATATTCAAGTATTGTTTTTTAATTCGTCTAATCATAAGAACATAAGAAAGTGGAATACTGCAGGAGGCACTTCCATGTGCCTATCCAACTTCGTCTTGAAGCTCCCTGGCGTCCCCGATCCTACTATAGCACTCGGTAGCCTATTCCACATATCCACAACTCTATTACCAAACCAGTGCTTGCCTATATCCTTTCTGAATCGGAATTTATCTAATTTAAAGCCATTTGTTCTAGTTATTTCGTTATTACTGAGCTTCAGAACATCTTCCATTTTACCCTTGTTAATCCCGCTTACCCCTAACTCTACGCCTCTCTTCCTTTCCTGACCTGACTGATAATGTTGATTTATTTTTTTACACGTGAAGATTTTTTTTATTTATTTGTTTACTTTTATTCTGGTTTAAAGCTGCCACTGATATATTCTTAATCACTTTAGGTTAAGTTAGGTTAGGTCAGGTCAGGTTAGGTCAGGTCAGGTCAGGTTAGGCGATTTTGTGAAGGTTTGTAAGGTGGAAAATAAATGTTGGAAAGTTCGATCTGTTTACTGTAGCGGATTGTTTGACTAAAAATTGTATTAGACCTGTTTATTCGACCTACCTAACCCAACCTACTCATTCGACCTAAGCTAACCAAACCTACTCATTTGACCTACCTAACTCGGCCTACTCATTCGACCTAACCTAACACTTTTTCTTTTTCTTTTTTTTTACGGGAATTAGCCAACCCGGGCACAGGTCAAACGACCCACAACGGAGCCTGGGGGGCGAAAAAAAAGAACGGAAAGAAATTGAAAATATAGAAAAAAAGGTTATACTGTATTAATCTACACCACGATGATGCCGGAAAACCAGCTTTTTAAAGTGAGACAGATTGTAAGAGCATGGAACACAGAAGAAAGCAAAGCATTCCACAGTTGGCTGTGTGAGGAAAGAAGGAGGTACTATAACGGGTTATTCTCGTGTGACCGATATCCACAGAGAAATGGTGGGCACCGCGGGCAAGACGTGTGTTACGAACCCACGGCCTTACCGGCGGTACACAGGATGCCAAATCCCCTGAACATTGTCCGTTAAAGTACCTGTAAAAGAGAGAGAGTGAAGCAACATTGCGGCGAAGAGAAAGGGGAGAGAGGTTGTCGACTAAAGGAGGAGAGTTAATAAGACGAAATGCCTTTGATTCCACCCTATCTAATAGTTGGACAGAAGAAGAGCCACCCCAGATATGAGAGCAGTACTCCAAGTTAGGACGAATGAATCCTTTATATACTTGGAGCAACTGCTCAGGAGTGAAATAGCTGCGGCATCTGTACAGCATTCCCAACTTTCGGGAGGCAGCTTTAGTTATACTAAGGATGTGTGATTTCCAGGACATATTGGAGGAAATGGTGAGGCCTAACATATTTATTTCAGAATTTGGGGGGATGATAGCGTCCTGAAATGTAATTGGTGGGAGATCGTCTACTTTACAAAGTGTAATTGGTAAATATTGAGTTTTGTTACTATTGAACTTAACCAAGTTTGTATCTCCCCATTCAGAGATGCTGCACAGATCCGTGTTGATAGAAGTAATGATATCAGTTCTAGAAACAGATCTAGTTTGAGAGTTAGGAGGAAGGGGAAAATGTGAGGAAGAGTGAAGAGTAGAATCATCGACGTAAGAATGGATAGAATTAGTTGTAGTGTGAAGTAAATCATTGATAAAAAGAAGAAAGAGAGTTGGTGAAAGAACAGAACCCTGTGGGACGCCACTACTGGTAGAGAAAGAGCGAGAAATCGATCCCTCGACAACAACTGCCATGGATCGATTCTCAAGGAAGCTAGAGATGAGAGAACAAAGTGGGGGAGAGAAACCAAAAGAGGGAAGTTTAGATAGCAAAGACTTGTGCCATACCCTGTCAAATGCTTTGGAGATGTCGAGAGCCACGACAAAAGTTTCCCCATAATCCCTAAGAGAGGATGACCAAAGATGGGTGCAATAGGAGAGCAGATCACCAGTAGATCTTGCCTGGCGAAAGCCATACTGGTGATCTGACAAAAGAGAAAGGCGTTCAAGGGGACGGAGAAAATGGGAGTTCAAGATAGTTTCGAAAATCTTAGAGAGGGATGAAGTTAGGGCAATGGGGCGATAGTTAGAGGGATTAGAATGGTCACCCTTCTTCGGGATGGGCTGAACCAAGGCATGCTTCCAAGAAGAAGGAAAAGTTTTGGTTTTGAGGCAAAGGCGAAAGAGGCGAGCAAGCACAGGGGCCAGGGCTTCAGCACACCCCCCAGAACACGAGGGGGTATTCCGTCCGATCCATGCGCCTTACTCACATCCAACCTGGATAACACACCGGCAACCCTGCGAGTGGAGATTATAGGAAAGTGCATAGGTTCAGTAGGAGGTGCAGGGGTAGGACGGGTAGAGAGGGAATCGTCTAAGGTGGAATTAGAGGAGAATAAGGTGTGCCAAAGAGGTTGGCTACTCATTCGACTTAACCTAACTCGACCTACTCATCCGACCTACCTAACCCGACCTACTCATTCGCCTTACCTAACCCGACCTACTCATTCGACCTACCTAACCCGACCTACTCATTCGACCTACCTAACCCGACCTACTCATTCGACCTACCTAACCCGACCTACTCATCCGACCTACCTAACCCGACCTAGCCCGACCTACCTCACCCGACCTACTCATTAGACCTGCCTGATAACACAAAAACCTATAATAGTTCCTACATCGTGAGTTGTTAAGTTCCTCACAAGGATAGAGAGAATTTCCTGGAAGACTTAGTGTGATGGATTATATTTACTGAGTTTGTTATAGCAGGCCATTAAGATGATAATTATATTATCAACCCTTGGTCTAAAACACTGAACATGGATAATATATCACATAAACACATTCATCTTTGAACTATAATACTGAACGTTGAACCTACATTAACAAACGACGTTGATCGCTTGAATTAAGACATTATGCTTTGAACATTGAGATCTACATTGATATATTGTTCACTTTATCTATGACTTCATGTTCAACAGACTCCATGACCGGCGGAAAATGACTCTATGACTGGAGAAACATGGAGGAGGAACATGGAGGAGGAACATGGAGGAGGAGGAGGAGGAGTAGGAGAAGGAAGAAAGGGAGGAGGAGGAGGAAAAGGAGGAGGAGATGGACAAGGAAGAGGAACGACGAGGGAGGAGGAGGAAGAGAAGGAAGAAAGGGAGG
>NW_024743046.1:0-14011 GCF_018991925.1 Homarus americanus | reverse complement strand
TTGTGAAGTGAGATATAGTGAAGATTGTGAAGTGAGATGTGGTGAAGATTGTGAAGTGAGATGTAGTGAAGATTGTGAAGTGAGATGTAGTGAAGATTGTGAAGTAAGATGTGGTAAAGATTGTGAAGTGAGATGTAGTGAAGATTGTGAAGTGAGATGTAGTGAAGATTGTGAAGTGAGATGTAGTGAAGATTGTGAAGTGAGATGTAGTGAAGATTGTGAAGTGAGATGTAGTGAAGATTGTGAAGTGAGATGTGGTGAAGATTGTGAAGTGAGATGGAGTGAAGATTGTGAAGTGAGATATAGTGAAGATTGTGAAGTAAGAAGTGGTAAAGATTGTGAAGTAAGATGTGGTAAAGATTGTGAAGTGAGATGTAGTGAAGATTGTGAAGTGAGATGTGGTGAAGATTATGAAGTGAGATGTAGTGAAGATTATGAAGTGAGATGTAGTGAAGATTGTGAAGTAAGAAGTGGTAAAGATTGTGAAGTAAGATGTGATAAAGATTGTGAAGTGAGATGTAGTGAAGATTGTGAAGTGAGATGTAGTGAAGATTGTGAAGTGAGATGTAGTGAAGATTGTGAAGTGAGATGTAGTGAAGATTGTGAAGTGAGATGTATTGAAGATTGTGGAGTGAGATGTAGTGAAGATTGTGAAGTGAGATGTAGTGAAGATTGTGAAGTGAGATGTAGTAAAGATTGTGAAGTAAGAAGTGGTAAAGATTGTGAAGTAAGATGTGGTATTGTGAAGTGAGATGTAGTGAAGATTGTGAAGTGAGATGTAATGAAGATTGTGAAGTGAGATGTAGTGAAGATTGTGAAGTGAGATGTAGTGAAGATTGTGAAGTGAGATGTAGTGAAGATTGTGAAGTGAGATGTAGTGAAGATTGTGAAGTGAGATGTAGTGAAGATTGTGAAGTGAGATGTAGTGAAGATTGTGAAGAAGATTATAAAGTAAACTGTAGTAATTGAGGTTAAACAAACGCCGGTTATTCTGTAGTGTATCCTTGTCTTGTTAACGTGGAACCAACATGGCGGTGGTTCTTAATATAGATACGTTATTTTGCCGGGAATTTCTGTCAAAACGAAATATGAATCAACCATATTTAGCCTAAATTAACCTAGCGGCTTTATTATATATTCTAAGATGTTTAAGTTGGATAGATCAGATCAGGTTAGGTTAAGTCAGGTTGGGTTAGGTTAGGTTAGTTTTGTTAATTTTGCCACTTAGAGGCTAGTTTATTGTGCCCCCCATACTCATCCTGTGAGCGGTAGTGTAAAGAGATTACAAAGTGGTGTTAGATGAGGTAGGTGGTTAAGTTAAGTTTCAATAGGTTAGGTTAGATTACGTCAGGTTGAGTTAAGTTAGGTTAGGTAGGTAATAAGTAGATAGGTTACGGTCGGTAGGTGGGAAAGTTAGGTTTGATTAGGTTAGCTTATGTCAGACGGGAGGTTAGGTTCGATTATGTCAGGTTAGGTTCGATTATGTCAGGTTAGGTTAGATTACGTCAGGTTAGGTTAGATTATGTCAGGTTAGGTTAGATTATGTCAGGTTAGGTTAGATTATGTCAGGTTAGGTTAGATTATGTCAGGTTAGGTTAGATTATGTCAGGTTAGGTTAGATTATGTCAGGTTAGGTTAGATTATGTCAGGTTAGGTTAGATTATGTCAGGTTAGGTTAGATTATGTCAGGTTAGGTTAGATTATGTCAGGTTAGGTTAGATTATGTCAGGTTAGGTTAGATTATGTCAGGTTAGGTAAGTAGGTGGAGGTGGGTAAAAAAGGTTAGGTTAGGTCGGCAGGTTTTAGTGTAGGAGCTTAAGTAATCCCGTAAAAATTTCATGTTAATTTTTGACACCATACATCGTAATAATCCTTATAAACTATGTTAAGGAACTGTGGTGTAATTTTTTCTGAACGGTTTATTATAAGTTTTATGCTATTAAAGAAGTTTTATCAAAGAGCGGCGTAATGAACCACAGACGTATTACCATTAAGTCCTAAGTAACTTAAAACATGACTAATAACCTATGAACATGTAGTATTATATGATTACAATTTAACATAATATATTATGAATGCTGTTATAATATCTTAAGTGTGTTACAAACATGGCTGCTTATATATGCCATCCTGTCTCTGGCAAAGAAGAGATTGCAGTAAGTAAAATTAATTGCTAAAGACAAATACTGGAAATTAAACATATACATATTACCATTATCTGAAAAGCTTAGAACCACCGTTTTATATTTATTGAAAGTTTGTAGTGTTATACATCATGTGTATACAAGTCACAAGTTATTATTTACGACATTGCTTCAGTCCTCGTCATCAGAGTCTTCTGTGTACAACAGATTCCTTCACCTTGTTTAGGCATTTCTCATCATCTACTTGACAGTTACACATCTCGGTGCATGTCATGCTATTCTTTCTGATTCTTTCTGTATGAACATGACAATGATCCACATTTCCTGACGCCACATCCACATTTAACAAGTTCTGTGATTGCTTCTGGAGTTGGTGGTTGGTCTGATATTACTAGCATGAAACAGTCATTGTCATTCTTCCAGCCATGCTCTAACTGTGAAAGCATTTCACTGTCTGCATCACAATACCACAGAAGAGCTTGATACCTTCCACTCAATATATGATACTTTAGAGTTGCTGCAGTCGCTGGTAGTTCTCCAGCTTCTGCCTGCGTTATCTTGAAGAGATGCCATCTAAGTTTTGACAGTTTAGTGAAAGTCATTCGTGGACAGTAGAGCTTAAATACAAATTCCTCTAGACCAATATACTGTACATGTCTGCTGGAGGGCATTTGGTCTACTCAGTATCTTGAATGCATCTAGGACTTTTGTGTTAGATTTCATCAAAGTGCTCCAACATGCTTTCTTTCCTTTGCCAAAAAATTTTCCAATGCAGTCAGATCCTGTGAAGGCATGGAAACCTGTAAGGGTCTCTACCCAATGTGTCGTCGCTCACCAGTTCCTGTTATCATACTTGTATTTTCTCCAAGTTGAGGCTGCTTTAATATGCCAAACACATCAGTGTCTGGTGACTTGATATGTACAGTGCTGCCCTTCTGTGATGCATATACTGTATGTCCTGCTTAAGTTCTATAACTTGTGATAGCAATTTGATGGTTGAAGTCTTATTTGCTGCTTTCCACGACAGTAGATTAACCTTGGACAGCTTTTCCCAGATGCTCAATGGACCAACAATATGTTCCTTGACAAAATTTTCATAATTTTGTCTTCCAACTTCATATGCACATAGATTGTCATATTTGGCATTTTCTGGCATTACAGCTCCAGTTACCAAGTTTATAAGAGCATCATTTTCTTGGGATTACAGTCACCAATAACATTGTGTAGCTTCTGTACATCAGCATATTGACAGCTGACAATAGCTGTAGAGAGCTCATGGTGTTCTGTTCTTTTGTAATCTTTATGAGTTTGATATTTTATGTAATGAACTTAATTTGAAAACCCAAATGGTAGTATATGATCTTTTATCACCTTAGACACTCTGTGCGTCATGCCTCTCAAGTGATTTTTTTCCTCTCTTACTTCTCTGGACAAATACGACCTTTATCCCATCAGAAAAAATATCACCATATATTTTCTTAATCGACAGGTGCCAAGGTTTAAAATGACGGATGGTGTTAAAAATTAACCTGAAATTTTTACGTGACCACATATTGTGTTGTTGGGTTTCTGAGAGAACTTCACCGATAAATAGCGCCTCTGTATTGATAGCCGGTACATGTCGTAATATCCACCGCTCATAGTTAAATCTTTATGTCCGTTTATTTTGTCCTAATTTAAGTATCAAAGAGTGTTTTCATTTTTAAGTATCTTAAGTATCATTTTTCCCCACTCCTAAGTATCTAAGTATGATTTATTTTCATTTATAAGTAACTAACCATATTTTTGTTTTCATTATTAAATGTGATTGATATAGACAACAGAAGTAAATATCAGCTGGAGGTCGTAAACGAAGCTGATGTGAAGTATTTTGACTCGCTGTTCCCACGAACTAATTGCTTCACTGGTTTATACCGAAGAAATAAAACCGTCAACGAACCATCCGATTCAAATGTGTCTTAGGCGATACAGGGTGTTTATGCGTCACTCTGATACCAAGAATGACTTTGTGTACTGTGGTGAAGCTGAGGGTAGGATAGGGTTGGGTTGGGTTGGGATGGGTTAGGATTACGCATGTGTGGGTATATTCTGTCGCATTTTATAGTTATCTTGCGTCTTTCTCTTTATTCCTTCTTAATCATGAGTATCTGTGCCTATTAATACACCACCTCGCAGGATAGTGGAAGAGGAATGGATAGTAACGAGATAATATTCTTCTAACATATACCTTAGCTTGATTACAGGTAACACCAGGTAGAAGTTACATGGCTCTTAAGAGTTTTCCTCGACTTGGCTGATTCAACTGTAAGACTTGTTGTATTTATCCTTATTAAAATCCTCCACCTGTAAGACCCTCCACTTGTAAGACCCTCCACCTGTAAGACCCTCCACTTGTAAGACCCTCCACCTGTAAGACCCTCCACTTGTAAGACTCTCCACTTGTAAAACCCTTTAGGGATTTGAAATACCTTCTCGTCTTGGCTCCACTAGTTTACAGTAATGTTGAAGTATATAGTGAAGACTCACAGCTCATGGGTTAGAAAAACAAAAGATGCTTGTTTTATTTATTTATTTATTTATAGTTTATTTTAGAATCCCCGAAAGTTAGAACAAAATGGCTGACGGGACTCACAAGCGGGCGGTGTTTACAGTATGGACCAAGAATAAAAATAAATGAAAAATAAAATAAATAAATCGTAAATTGGTGCATTGTTTCTCCAGGGGTAATTATAGAAGTACAAATGTTCTCCAGCAGTGGGTAACGATCATAGTCACGTATAGAGCTTCCGACGCAGGTAGATTGATATAGATGCATTACCTTGAGTTAGTGGGTTACAGGGGCTTCTTACACGATAATATTAAAGGTGTTTTTTCCTTCTGTTTGTAGCACTTGAGGTGTTTAGGTTAGGTTTAATTAAAATGGTTTAGTTATAATAGTTATATTACGATAAGTTAAGTTGAATTTAGAACTTTTTATTTGCATTATCGTGTTTTAGAAGGATTTGTTAGCTAATAAGTTTAATTTGGATACGTTTAGTTTAATTTAGATCAATTGATTTTACAAGGTCGTATTATAATGACTGGGAACCATATAGAAACCTGTTAGAGAAGTAAATATTTCTACGGCAGTGAATGAGTAAGTCAATAAGTGGTGCATAGAGCTGCTGATGCAACTTAAATGGTATATACTGAACATTATATGTTATCAGAGCTTTCCTGTTGTACGTAACCGCCTCCGTCAAAGTGTCTTAGTGGCTCATGTGAAGATGAGCCTCTAGTTTATTTAACCTCAAGATTAACTACACTGGCACTGCCTGACCTGACCTGACCTGACCTGACCTGACCTGACCTGACCTGACCTGACCTAACCTAACCTAACTTAATCTAACGTAACTTAATTTCCCAGGTAGCGTTAGGTTAATCATTAGTTGAAATAAGCTGGGAGGGTTAATCTTCAGGTAATCTATCTAAATTAACAATTTTGGTCAGGTGAGGCCTTCCTTACCTTACTCGAGAGGAGGAGGAGGAGGACTTGCTAACATCTACAGATCATCGTCAACCAAGGCAGATATTGAATATCTTTTGTTTACCTTCGTGGCTTAAGAACACATCTTAACACCATAAGACTATTCGCCTCAATACAAGAATACAGTAATTGATTATTGTATTCTAATAAAATTTACCGTGTATCTTGTGAACCAGATTTATTGTTTGACCTTAGTGAATGAGAAACTGGTTGAGGTGTATTGTGGTAAACATCCTTAAGAGCAGCTCTGTGTGTTCTTACGACCTCAAAGTAAAACAAAAGGTAGCCAATATCTACCCTTGGTCAGTCACTTTATGTAGATGTCAATTGTGTCATTTTTCTAGACTTAGTGCCCCCTGGAGGAGAAAGTAAATACAATGTTGATTTATTTTGGTCACAACACACGCTAGTAGATTATTTTTTCCTATTTAACTAAATAATTAACACTATGTAGCTAACTAATTATATGACTCAAAGATGGTAACCAATATGGCGTCGATATTATTCACATACTCTATGATAAATAGTGTAGGTTATGTATATAAGCTACTGTGCCGAGTAGCAACCCTGTATATAAGCTACTGTGCCGAGTAGCATTTATATATATCATCACGTGGCAACACTGCACGTTATGTGGCAACATTGCCCCGAGGCTGCCATATGGCAAGGCAGCCTCAGTCTGACTGTGTGAGCCGTGCATGGCACACGCGAGTCACCACTTGTATTTCTCTCATCCATAATAAACAGACTTCAGTGTTACACAGTGTTTCCCTACCCATCACTGCATTCTTTGGGGAACTTGTAACCACCATGGCGCAGTGCCTAGGATCTGTGGACTTACAAAGTGTGTGAACGGTGCCGAGACAGTTATGTCTGCCGGTGATGCGCGTCATGCTCGTCGACTCATAGTGTGTTGTGTTGTGTTGCCCTGTGTTTCGCCTCGATGTGCAGTGTTGCTCCGTCACAGTGCGTTTTAGTGACGGTGGCAGTGTTAGTGTCAGTGTATTAGTGTGTGTCTAGAGCTGAGAGTTGAGCATTGGCCTGTTTTTGGTGGTACCCACGGAGCACGCAGGCGTACACCCTTCTCGTGTGACATCCCGGGTGATACTGATGGTCTCACTCCCGCCGCGTCTCCAGCCACCGGCATTAAGGCCACCACGAACCAATCTCTCAGACACACACGCACGCACTCGCTCACGGACAGAACAGTGGACTATATGCGTGATCTCTGCACTGTTTATGTCATATATACAGTCAACCCTCACTTTACGCGGTTAATGTAACCCACAGGGTACCGCGGAAAGTGAATAACATAACATATGGGATTAAATGAAATAGAGACCAGCTGACCCCCAAACTCCACTTTTTCCAACACAATACCTATGTTCTAGTAAAAATAACATCTTAATTTTATGATGGTACATGCACACAATTAATACTTATGAGAAATAGAGAACAAGTTAACGTCTATTCAAATTAATATTACCTCTTCCTTTCCTCACACTGGCTGACCGTTGCCTCTTCCTGAGAAATTTTTGTGTCTGGTGGTTATTTATGGTATTGTAGTGTTTACTATGGTATTGTAGTGTTTACTTATGGTGGCATTGGCGTTATTTATGGTGGTATTGTAGTGTTTGGTTTGTGGTGGCATTGTGCGTTTACTTATGGTATTGTAGTGTTTACTTATGGTGGAATTGTCGTTTGGTTTTGGTGTGGTAAGAAGCCACAGTAGTGTTTACTTATGGTGGTATTTATGTTTACTTACGGTGGTATTGTGGTGTTTGCTTGTGGTAAGCCGGTAAAGCGATTTATGGTGGTATTGTAGTGTTTACTTGTGGTGGTATTGTAGTGTTTACTTGTGGTGGTATTGTGGTGTTTACTTGTGGTGGTATTGTAGTGTTTACTTATGGTGGTATTGTAGTGTTTACTTATGGTGGTATTGTAGTGTTTGCTTGTGGTGGTATTGTAGTGTTTACTTATGGTGGTATTGTAGTGTTTACTTATGGTGGTATTGTAGTGTTTGCTTGTGGTGGTATTGTAGTGTTTACTTATGGTGGTATTGTAGTGTTTACTTATGGTGGTATTGTAGTGTTTGCTTGTGGTGGTATTGTAGTGTTTACTTATTGTGGTATTGTAGTGTTTACTTATGGTGGTATTGTAGTGTTTGCTTGTGGTGGTATTGTAGTGTTTACTTATGGTGGTATTGTAGTGTT
This sequence comes from Homarus americanus, assembly GCF_018991925.1. NCBI lineage: Eukaryota > Metazoa > Arthropoda > Malacostraca > Decapoda > Nephropidae > Homarus > Homarus americanus. Next base: position 6,128 of record NW_024743046.1, on the reverse strand, counting down.
TACTTATGGTGGTATTGTGGTGTTTACTTGTGGTGGTATTGTAGTGTTTACTTATGATGGTATTGTAGTGTTTATTTGTGGTGGTATTGTAGTGTTTACTTATGGTGGTATTGTATTGTTTACTTATGGTGGTATTGTAGTGTTTACTTGTGGTGGTATTGTAGTGTTTACTTATGGTGGTATTGTAGTGTTCACTTGTGGTGGTATTGTAGTGTTTATAAAGTGTTATTTGCTTTAGTTTGTTCGAGCTGTGTATCCGGCTGGTCAGATTAGATAGAACCTAACTTAACCTAACACACTGTGTAATATAATGTTAACTGTAGCATTTAGAATTAACACAGCTAGCCAAATTTTTATCACTGCGGACGATACAATGCACTTAAAAAAAATACTCTTTCGCGAAAAAAATCCACCCGAGCAGAAAAGGCGAGGATTTGGTTGATTAATCCCGGCCAGAAATAGAAAAAAAATCCCTGTAAATTTTTTGTGTTGTTGGGAGGATTAGCGACTAATTCCAAGTAAATCTCTGATATTTCCCTTTTTCTCGGTAATCCCTGTCTTGTGCTAAATTTTTCACACAAATTTAGATAAACCAATTGGATAAAGTTGTAAATTATTCGGAGATAAAACTCACGAGAACAGGTAGTGAGAGTTGTGAGTTGTTGGTGGAGGAAGATTACAAGTGAGGATCATCCCACCACACAACACCTATCTCACCACACCTAACTCAGCACCTATTACCACACACCACCACCACCACACACCGCCACCACCACCACCACTACTACCACTCAACACCACCACTACACAACACCTGCCACACTTTCATTACAACAGTATCCCGGTGTTAGTCATAAAGGCACGCCAGCACAGTGATATTTTCGGAAAAAATGTGTTGTTTAATGTTGATATTTAAGATGCAAGAACCATAACCATATGACTGGTGTTCTTATATAATGAAAATGTGCAGCTGACACCACCAAAATGAGTTTACTTTATTATTATTAACTAATCTGCAAATAGAGTTTAACAATGTTCATATTATTATTTTTTTACATCTAATACAGTTAACATTTATTATAACGGGTATGGTATAATACTGCTACTAATGATAATTATAATAACAATAATGATAATAATAATAATAATAATGATAATGGTAATGACAATAATAGTAACTACAACAACAACAATAATAATCATAATCATAATAATAATAATAACGATGATGATGATGATGACACACACACACCTTGACGTAGCTCTTCACTTATATCAATAAGTTCATCTGTACATTGTCCTCGTAGTCTCCAGTCTTAATCTATACCTTTATGACGTGGGTTATGGTCGTGGGTTGTGGGTCGTATTATGGTCGTGGGTCGCAAAAGTTGATAGGTCATTTACTGTTATTACCAAACACCTCTCTCTCTCTCTCTCTCCAGAAATATGAGAAGAACCATCGAACTGCAGACAAATTCCCTTGAGCTTTACCTAATCTTATTCTTTTTCTCTCCTTCCGTTCTCTCTTTCTCTTTCTCTCTCTTTCCAGATATCCAAATTTGCTTTTGGTTAGTCGTGAATTATATTGGTAAGAAAAACCATCACTTTGTAAGATTATGCTGTGAGCTTTACATAAGTTATCGGGGGAATCTGGGACACATCAGAGGTACTGAAGAATTATGGTTAACTCGCTTGATATTGCTTTTGAGAGAGAGAGAGAGAGAGCTACCTCCTCCACCACACCACCACAATGCTGACCATCCTAGCTACCACACCACCATAACGTTGACCATTCTAGGTACCACACCACCCCATAACACTGACCATCCTAGCTTCCACACCACCACAGCGCTGGTCCCTCACGCTTGAACTTAACTCACGGTAGTTTCTCCTCCTTTCAAGGGCATCACTGAGAAAAATCTAAGCCATCTGAGAGTGTTGAAGATACACCTCACCACCAAGGAGAAACACTTTATGTAACATAGTGTCCAATTCTCTATAATAAGGACTGCTTTGTTTACGTGTGGCCGAGAAATAGTGCAGCGGGAGTGTGTTTAAAGATTCTCAGTTTACTGTTTATGAGTTTACTGAAATGTGAGACTAAAAAAGAATTATCTAAGAGCATCTTATAGTTGTTTGTAGATATACACTTTGTTTACTTTATATATATATATATATATATATATATATATATATATATATATATATATATATATATATATATATATATATATATATATATATATATATATATATATATATATGTGTGTGTGGTTAAAATAAAATTTTAGGAAGATTGGATTAGTTATATAAATACTTGGAGTTGAATTATCACAAAAGAAGATCAATTTATCGTCAATATACTTTGAGCTTTACTATTTAAAAAGATCAAATATATTGCCTTTATATAAATACTTTAAGTTTACTAATATATGTAACTAAACGTAAATCATCCTAAAGGAAACTGAAATTGATAGTGTATATATTTATCCTCAAATGTCTACAATAACTGTAGTTGTGTTGCAGTAAAAGGAGAACGTTTATTGTTGTTCAGGATAGGCTATGAGGGTCACAAGTCACTGCAACCGTTTAATTTTTTTAACACAACAAACACGGGAGCCTTAGTGCCTGGCTATATACTACTGTTATACTAGAGAGAGAGAGAGAGAGAGAGAGAGAGAGGCAACATTTCCACCAAGACTCACATAAGAAACAGAAGGTTCAGTTTACAATCGAATTTTCAATAACAATCACAGTTAACGTTTTCTCAACCCGAGATTAAGCAGTTGTCATACCGAGTTATATACATATTTTGTTTCTGTATGATGATGATACCTGGTGTATGTGTGTGTTGGGGGGGGGGGGGGAGACAGCTCAAATTAAAAACAATATATTTTAAGTACACTCTTTTTCCGTATTTAGATTAAAAAAAAAAGCGACAACTTATGGATTGGATATGTTTGAACATTATACTTATTAGTATATAATAATTGGTGGGAAAGGTCAAGTATGATTCGTTTATAAACACCGACGTCAACACTCTAGCCTCAGGGTATCACCAGGTCAGTAGCACTAATTCTCACGGGTGAAAAATATAAAAAACAAAAGCTATAATTATATTCCTTTTCTGCAGGTTGTTGGTCTCTGGGGAAATTAGGAGTGAAAAATGACTTTCATCAATTTATAGAGAACAGATGAAGGAATTCCCCGCCAGGTGAGATAACCTGACCTTCTCTAATTAATGAAACCAACAGTCGCTCTTAATGGATTTATTGTCTGAACCAAAACAATTAAAGTGAAACAAGGATGAAGTCAATAGCCGTGATCAATACCAGGTTTTAGAGGACAAAATCATAACACAGATTCACAAGTAGTTTACACGTAGTGTGTGTGTGACGAAGTCTGTCATTCTCCCCAAAGTATTGATCATAACAACACCACGGCCACACATCACCACCACCGAGTGACATTGAATGTAACACCTACAATAATTACTTTGAAATTAATTAAATTTAATAATGCTTATTGGTTCACAATGAAGGGCATATTAACATAGTTCACCATTGTATAAACTAGCGAAGATATATATAAAGGGGATATAGATAAAGTTCTTATAATATCCGAGCAGGATAGGACTCAGAGCAACGGATTCAAGTTAGATAAGTTTAGGTTTAGGAGGGAGATAGGAAGGAACTGGTTCACAAATAGGGTGGTGGACGAGTGGAATAAGCTTAGCAACTTTGTAGTAAGTGCGGGAACTCTGGAAAGTTTCAAAAGGAGGCTAGATAGATTCATGGATGATAGAGAGCGGTAGTAACTCTCGACAGGAGCTGCCATGCACAGGCCAACCGGCCTATTACAGACTCCTTATTTTCTTATATATACTGTATATATATGTATATATATATATATATATCTTGATAAAATCACACGGGAAAATGGAAACAACGGAGCACCTTAGCTTTCGTCTTTATTCAAGACATCTTCAGAGGCAACTGGATTACATGGACAGAGACAGGCTTAATTATACAGGGTGACCTTAAAAATATGAGGTCAGGTCATAATGATGTCATCCACTAATCCCCACACCAACACACACGTAGAGGAGCTTAAGAGAAGGTGGATGACGTCACTAGTCAGGTCAGGTCAAAAATAAGGGACCCACAAAATAACTATCATACATCTAGATCAAAGGTTTTCAAAGCATTTTTAACCTTGGGCCACTGACAAATAAATTTATGTAACATATTATCAGTTTTGAACTGACCATCACAAAGGTTTATTGATTTTAATTCCTGCAGTCTGTACTCACCCCTGAAGATGTGAATTACACGAAAGCGCTTGGGAACTTCGTGTTTTCTTTTCCTTGTGGTTATCAGCATATACCTGGATCACCCGCACCTACAGTGATTTATTTGCACATATATATATATATATATATATATATATATATATATATATATATATATATATATATATATATATATATATATATATATATATATATATATATATATATATTCAAAATAAGTTTTCTGATGTAGTAGATTTGGGAAATTCGCTACATTTTGATTTTGGAAAAATCATATTTGGGAAACGCAAATTATATTAAACTTAACTTATCGGGATTTTCAACATGACACAATGAAATTGCTAAGCCTGAATACTGGAGGCTGTAACGACCCAACTGTACGTCACCAAAAGCACCAGTTTACACCTCCCTCACCCTCGTTTTCTGTGTCACACGTTTATATATATATATATATATATATATATATATATATATATATATATATATATATATATATATATATATATATATATATATATATATATATATATATATATATATATATATATAGCTGTATATGCTGATAACCACAAGAAAACACGAAGTTCCCATGCGCTTTCGTGTAATTCACATCTTCAGGGGTGAGTACAGATCCCTGAAGATGTGAATTACACGAAAGCGCTGTGAACTTCTTGTTTATTTGTTTCCTTGTGGTTATCAGCATATACTTGGATCACGCGCACCTACAGTGATTTACTTGTGTGTGTATATATATATATATATATATATATATATATACACACACAATTGAACGAATTTGCTGTCAGTTATATATTCATATTGCCATTTTGAATTGTTGTATTGTATTCAAATGTTTGTCGACATGAAGCTCCCACCTGCCGTGTTCCATCTACATATTTTTACCATCAACATTTGGAGTGGACGCGAAAATTTGAAAAAGTTTATGATACTATTTGCAGGAACCAGGTCGTTAAACTCTGGCGTAAACAAAAAGCAAAACAGACATGCAAGTTTTTCATCAAAGGAGTAACACAGAGTATTTGTCGGGGCTCTTGTTTCAACACAGCACATTGACTATTACAAAATGTAATAGTTTGTCACTTTTACGTCTTACATATTTTATTTGAGATGCACAGGAGAGGAAAAAATAAAAACTGTGGAGAATATATTACAATGTAATTTACACACAATGGTATTATAGATATAATTAATTTAAGAAAAGAAAATTCTAGTGTACTCCAGACACCAAACAGTCGCTGTCCATCATTCTCAAAATCCATTATCTGAAAGGTCAGAGCCACTCTCTCACCCCACTCGGTGCATAAATTGACAAATTGAATATAAAAATTTTCTGTAAAACTCTGTTTCAAAATGTGCAAAATATGATTTGTTGCTTTAAGACAATAATAATTAGCTGAAGCTAAAAATGAAAACAAAAGACTTGTGAATAAAACACTTGGTGATTTTAGCTTTAAATGGTGATGTGTTGCTTCAGGTCTTAACATGATGGTGTTAGGAAATATTGGACAATACCTCCATGTACTGTGCTGTATATTGAGGGTAATTAATGATAACCAGCGCCATTCTTCAAGCTATTTTTTCATTGTATTAAACTGATGCATTGTTTGTTTATTAAGATAACAATGAAGTTTGAGACTGTCAGCTTCTTACACTAATACTACCAGCATAGTTTCCACCAAAAGCTGTCGTCTTATTTATAACATTTGAAGAACAAAGACACTACTAGGAACCTTTTGTTTAGTGTTACGACAGACACTCCCACTAATTAAAAACATACCTGTTTTGAATGGACACA
>NW_024743045.1:0-14719 GCF_018991925.1 Homarus americanus | reverse complement strand
CTGAATTTTCACCTGACATCTCCGCCGCAGCCCAGCCGTTACGCCCCCTGCTGAGCCCCAGGAGGACATTCCTGTGGACCCCAGATCATCAAGAGGCCTTCCAGTGAGACAAGCAAGCCCTCTTAAGTCCACCTGTCCTCGCCTGTTACGACCCAGCCGTACCCACCGTCCTCCAGACTGACACCTCCAGACTCTACGGCGTTGATTACGTCCTTCTGCAGGACCATGGCGGTGGACAACTCCGCTTAATTCAGTTTGGATCCCGGTTCCTGACGGACGCTGAGACCCGATATGCCACGATTGAGCTGGAGATGTTGGCTGTTGTCTGGGCGATGGCGAAGTGCCGCTTCTACCTGATAGGACTTCAGCACTTCACCCTCTTCACGGATCATCGCCCTCTTGTACCTATTATCAATCACTACTCTTTGGTTGCAGTAGAGAATCCTCGCCTTCAACGTTTGAAAGAGAAGCTCTCACCTTATCTCTTCACGGCTGTGTGGCGTGCCGGTAAGCTAATGTGCATCCCGGATGCCCTGTCCCGCGCCCCTGTCAGTCGCCCCACCCCAGAGGACGAGATGTTGTGTTCTACAACTGCCGCATCCCTCAAGTCAGTAGTCTCATTGAAGGCCGTCTTCACATCAGAAGAGTCTACAGCACCGGATGCAGACAAGACCCTTGAAGATCTCCGCACCGCAGCCCGGGCCGACCCTTCCTATATCCGGCTCGTCGACTGTGTGTCCCAGGGATTTCCATCTAACCGATACGACCTTCATGAATCGCTACTCCCGTACTGGAAGATACGAGAGGACCTCTATTGTGACGGAGACCTCGTCTTGTATGGTCCACGAGTAGTCATTCCTGCTGCCCTACGCCGCCGTACCTTGAACCGCCTTCACGACTGCCATCGAGGAATGGAGGCCACCAATCGACGGGCTAAGCAGACTGTATTTTGGCCCGGAATCGATTCGGACATTGCAAGTACCGTCCGTGCCTGTGAGCCGTGCCAGATTCTGCAACCCAGCCAGCAACAGGAACCTTTAATGTGCGACGATAACCCTTCAAGACCCTTCGAGTCTGTGTCGGCCGACTTCTTTGCAGTGGCAGGGAAGTCCTTCCTCGTCATTGCCGACCGATTGTCTGGATGGCCTGTTGTCGTCCCCTGTGGTAGTTATACAACGGCTACTGCTACCATCCGGAATTTCAGACATTACTTCGGAGAAGTTGGTGTTCCCCTCCGCCTCAGGACTGATGGTGGACCCCAGTTCACCAGCCACGAGTTCCAGGACTTCATGGACCGTTGGGGAGTCAGTCATGTCGTGACCTCGCCCCACTACCCCCAGGCGAATGGACACGCTGAAGCCGCAGTCAAGACTGTTAAACACCTGATCCTTAGGGTGTCACCCTCAGGAAATATCGACTGCGAGGACTTCGATCGAGGTTTGTTAGAGTAACGCAACACTCCGAACTTCACCGGACGCTCCACAGCCCAGGTTCTATGTGGATATCATCTCAGGTCTTGTGTTCCTGCCCACCCGAAGTCATTTTCTCAAGAATGGCAAGCCAAGACTGAAGAATATGACCGCCGTGCAGCAGAACGAGCCGCAGATGTCGCTGCTCGGTACGACTGTCATGCCCGCCCCCTTCCCAGGTTGAGTATCGGCCAGCAGGTCAGGATTCAAGATCAGGTATCTCACCGCTGGGACAAGGTTGGGGTTGTCATGGGAATTGGCCGGTCCAGGGACTACCAAGTGCGTCTTCCGAGTGGTAGAGTATGGTTGAGGAACCGTCGTTTCCTCCGACCTGTGGAGCTGCCTAGTGTTGACCCTTCCCCAGTTGAGTCCCCTAATGTGATGTCTTTACAGTAAATCCGTCCCCACCTTGTGTTTCTGCCCCGGTACTCCACAGGTCCGAGCGGCTCAGAAACAAAAGGTCCGCTCAAGATGAAACTATGAGCGTATAGGGGGGAGGGAGGTGTATAATATGGGCACGAAGTAGTACCTTAAGCTGTGTATTCTTATATTACTCTATTAATTATGTATAGTAAAGTATTACAGAACATGTATTAATCCTATGAAATATTTCCATTTATTATGCACCATGTTATGTATGTGAATTATCATATTTACATATTATGTATTCAGCTTGTGAATGCTGGTATCTGTACATGCCAGCGCGGAGTGATACAGGTAGTTGAGATCACTAGTCCTTATGGTGTGGAAGCCAGTTTCTTTGTTCCTCTGTATATCTCCCTTACGAGAATAAGAACCTATTTCAAGATAATAAGTGTTTGTGTGTACCCTCATTAGTGTAGAACATTTTGGGGGTATCAAAGACAAACATAGAAGTCTCCCCCGCCCTCCCCCAACAATCCCCCCATCCCCCCTCTCCACCCACAACCCAGGACCACGGTGTGTAAAGTTAAGGCGTTCGAATTTTAATTGGGTTGAAAATGAAATAATGCATGTGAGGAGAAGAAGAAGAAGAAGATTTCGTTAGGTTACGTTAGGTTACGTTAGGTTAGGTTAGGCTAGATTAGGTTAAGTTAGGTTAGGTCTGGTCAGGTTACATTATGCAAGAAGGTATTCATTTATATGTATATTTATGATCTACAGGATCGTTTATGGCCAGTCAAAAGCTTCCAGAAAAGATAAATACATAGAAGTTATCACTAATGGCCAATTATCCCTATTTAGTGTAACATACAGTATATATTAGGTGGAGTTCCGCTGTTATTTGTTTGTTTTCGTATTATTTAAGTCATTTATTTGTTAACATTTAGCTTAGAATAAGTAAATTTTATACAAAACAAAACATTGAAAAACTCACAAGTGAATTTGTAACATATAATCAAGTCGAGATAACAATACCAATACCACGTGCTGGTCAAGCTCCGAAAGAGTTGTCCGGGGGTCTAGCTAACCTCTGGTCGGGGCTTGACCAGCACGAAAAAACAAAAAATTATTTTTACTAAACGTGATTTTGGCAACCTGTGGTGTAATAGTCAGTATGCTCGTCTTGCAAGCGAGTGGACCCGTGTTCGATTCCCGGACAGAGTGAAACTATGAGCATTTTTTTTACGCCATTTGGCTTTCTATTTACCAGGAAATGGGAACCTGGATGGCAATCGATTTGCGGATCTTATTCAGGAATAATGGTTAGCCAGTGCAGTTGCCGAGTTGTCCGGTCTTCTCAGACTATTCATTGAAACTGGGTCATACAACTCGTAAACTTAGGGTGTGGTTGTGGTGTTGGCGACAGATTCTAACACCTTAAACAAATTCACGCCTAGGTTGCTCTAGAGCCGGCCATCCTCGTACACGAAGGGCAACCATTATTGTTACGTGTGTAATATTACAGTCACTACCACAACCAGCATTATCACTACTATTGTCATCTTCTCAACTATCATCATTCCTTCCCTCTTCCTCCTCCTGCCTCCATATTTTAATAATTATCGTCTCAATTATTATTATTATCATCATTATTTTTATTATTATAAATACCGTATTATTATTATTATTATTATTATTATTATTAACAATACAACATGTGGCTGGAACAACAGTAGAAATTAGAAATAAGATAAAAAGTTGTATTAAATTAACAATTAAAACACAAACAAGAACCACAGGTACAAGTCGATCAGTTTTTTATCATGAGAGAGAGAGAGAGAGAGTGAGAGAGAGAGAGAGAGAGAGAGAGTCCCTGGCTCACTGTTACGTTATGACAAAGTTGTTGGTAAATATATGGTATGGAAATTGTGTTGATACTCTCTCTCTCACACACACAACAACCACAAACAAACAACACATCACAAACAAACAAGCAAGCAACAACACAACACAAACAATAATGACACCACAAAAAACATCATTCTAAAAAACAAACAATAAAACAAACAAAAACAATAAAACAAACAAACATACCAACAAACAATAAAACAAACAAACAATCAAACAAACAAACAATAAAACGAACAAACGAAGAATAAAACAAAACAAGCAAACAATAAAACAAACAAACAAACAAACAGTAAAACAAACAAACATACATAAAACAATCACACAAACATAAAAACAATAAAAAAAACAGACCCTCTTCAACAAACCACCACCACCAAGGACTTCATTAACCTACCACCTCCACCACCACCTCCTACAACACTATTTATAATCCCAAAACTTCCCAAAGGTCACTCCTGCCTCGGTGACCTTTGGGGGTTAACACTGCCCACTGGTCTAGACCTGGCGAGAAAACTGCCCCCACGCACTTGTTGGGTGTCACAAAGCGCCTGCTGGGTGATTTAGGTGAGTCTTCCCCCGCCCTCCCCCATCCCCCCTCTCCAACCCAGGGTCACAGTGTGTAAGGTTAAGGCGTTTGAATTTTAATTTAGTTGATGATGATATAATGCAGAGGAGGAGGAGGAGGAGGAGGAGGAGGAGGAGAAAAAGAAGAAGAAGAAGAAGAACAAGAACAAGAAGAACAAGAAGAACAAGAAGGCTAGATTACGTTAGGTTAGGTTAGGTTAGGTTAGGCTAGATTAGGTTAAGTTAGGTTAGGTCTGGTCAGGTTACATTATGCATGAAGGTATTCATTTATATGTATATTTATGATCTACAGGTTCGTTTATGGCCAGTCAAAAGCTTCCAGAAAAGAGAAATACATAGAAGTTATCACTAATGGCCAATTACCCCTTTTTAGCGTAACATACAGTATATATTAGGTGGAGTTCCGCTTTTATTTGTGTGTTTTCATATTATTTAAGTCATTTATTTGTTAACATTTAGCGTAGAATAAGTAAATATTATACAAAACAAAACATTGAAAAACTCACAAGTGAATTTGTAACATATAATCAAGTCGAGATGATAATACCAATACCACGTGCTGGCCAAGCTCCGAAAGAGTTGTCCGGGGGTCTAGCTAACCTCTGGTCGGGGCTTGACCAGCACGAAAAAAAAAAAAAAATTTTTACTAGACGTGATTTTGGCAACCTGTGGTGTAATAGTCAGCATGCTCGCCTTGCAAGCGAGTGGATCCGTGTTCGATTCCCGGACAGAGTGAAACTATGAACATTATTTTTTACGCCATTTGACTTTCTATTTACCAGTAAATGGGAACCTGGATGTTAATCGATTTGCGGATCTTATTCTGGAATAATGGTTAGCCAGTGCAGTTGCCGAGTTGTCCGGTCTTGGACTATTCCTTGAAACTGGGTCATACAACTCGTTAACTTTGGGTGTGGTTGTGGTGTTGGCGACAGATTCTAACACCTAAAACAAATTCACGCCTAGGTTGCTCTAGAGCCGGCCATCCTCGTACACGAAGGGCAACCATTATTGTTACGTGTATAATATTACCATCACTACCACAACCAGCATTATCACTACTATTGTCACCTTCTGAACTATCATCATTCCTTCCCTCTTCCTCCTCCTGCCTCCATATTTTAATAATCATCGTCTCAATTATTATTATTATCATTATTTTTATTATTATTATTACCGTATTATTATTATTATTATTATTAACAATACAACATGTGGCTGGAACAACAGTAGAAATTAGAAATGATAAAAAGTTGTATTAAATTAACAATCAAAACACAAACAAGAACCACAGGTACAAGTCGATCAATTTTTTATCATGAGAGAGAGAGAGAGAGAGAGAGAGAGAGAGAGTCCCTGGCTCACTGTTACGTTATGACAAAGTTGTTGGTAAATATATGGTATGGAAATTGTGTTGATATTCTCTCTGCACACACACCCAACTACAAACAAAACAACACATCACAAATAAACAAGCAAGCAACACAAATACAAAACAATAATGACACCACAAAAAAAATCATTCTAAAAAACAAAATATAAAAACAATAAAAACAAAACATACCAACAAACAAACAATCAAACAAACAAATAATAAAACGAACAAAACGAAGAATAAAACAAAACAAACAATAAAACAAACAACAAACAATAAAACAAATATAAGCATACATAAAAAACAATCAAACATAGTAATAAAAAACAGACCCTTCAACAACCACCACCACCAAGGACTCTTATTAACCTACCACCTCCACCACCACCTTCTACAACACTATTTATAATCCTGAACTTCCTAAAGGTCACTCCTGCCTGGTGACCTTTGGGGGTTAACACTGCCCACTGGTCTAGATCTGGCGAGAAAACTGCCCCCACGCACTTGTTGGGTGTAACAAAGCGCCTGCTGGGTGATTTAGGTGAGTCTTCCCCCGCCCTCCCCCATCCCCCCTCTCCAACCCAGGGTCACAGTGTGTTAGGTTAAGGCGTTTGAATTTTAATTTAGTTGATGATGATATAAAGCAGAGGAGGCGGAGGAGGAGGAGGAGGAGGACAACAAGAACAAGAAGAACAAGAAGAAGAAGAAGAAGGCTAGATTACGTTAGGTTATGTTAGGTTAGGTTAGGCTACATTAGGTTAAGTTACGTTAGGTCTGGTCAGGTTACATTATGCAAGAAGGTATTCATTTATATGTATATTTATGATCTACAGGATCGTTTATGGCCAGTCAAAAGCTTCCAGAAAAGAGAAATACATAGAAGTTATCACTAATGGCCAATTATCCCTATTTAGCGTAACATACAGTATATAAGAACATAAGAATGGAGGAAACTGCAGCGGGCCTATTGGCCCATACTGGGCAGTCCCGTTTACACCCAACATTGAAAACTCACAAGTGAGTTTGTAACATATAATCAAGTCCAGATAATAATACCAATACCACGTGATGGTCAAGCTCCGAAAGAGTTGTCCGGGGGTCTAGCTAACCTCTGGTCGGGGCTTGACCAGCACGAAAAAAAAAAAAATATTATTAAACGTAATTTTGGCAACCTGTGGTGTAATAGTCAGCATGCTCGCCTTGCAAGCGAGTGGACCCTTGTTCGATTCCTGGACAGAATGAAACTATGAGCATTTTTTTTTTACGTCATTTGACTTTCTATTTACCAGTAAATGGGAACCTGGATGTTAATCGATTTGCGGATCTTATTCTGGAATAATGGTTAGCCAGTGCAGTTGCCGAGTTGTCTGGTCTTCTCGGACTATTCATTGAAACTGGGTCATACAACTCGTTAACTTAGGGTGTGGTTGTGGTGTTGGCGACAGATTCTAACACCTTAAACAAATTCACGCCTAGGTGGCCCTAGGGCCGGCCATCCTCGTACACGAAGGGCAACCATTATTGTTACGTGTATAATATTACCATCACTACCACAACCAGCATTATCACTACTATTGTCATCTTCTCAACTATCATCATTCCTTCCCTCTTACTCCTCCTGCCTCCATATTTTAATAATAATCGTCTCAATTATTATTATCATCATTATTTTTATTATTATTATTACCGTATTATTATTATTATTATTAACAATACAACATGTGGCTGGAACAACAGTAGAAATTAGAAATAAGATAAAAAGTTGTATTAAATTAACAATTAAAACACAAACAAGAACCACAGGTACAAGTCGATCAGTTTTTTATCATATGAGAGAGAGAGAGAGAGAGACCCACCGTTAATAAAGGAACCTTGAGCATCACTCCTATACATTACTGACGAAGAAAAAGTAATAATAACTTTTAGAAAATTCAGAGACCCGCAGACCCACGAACACACAAGACCCGAGCCATTTATCACCACACACTGAAGGACCATGACATACCAACCTGGGGGGGTCTTGTGTCTGTCTGTCTATTTGATACCATTCACCATGCCCAAGTTTGGTCGTTTATCAAAATTATCAAACAGCAGGTGGAGTGGGGAGGGAGAGGGGGGGGGGGCGATGATTCGCAGTTTCGCCACCTAGTCCATTAAGTTAACCTAACATTAAACTAATGTAACCTAACATAACGCAAAGCTAACCTAACCAAACCAAACCAAACATTAACCTGCCCTATCTTTATAACACTTATCCTAACATTAACCGGATATCATAAAGTTAAGGAGCCATCCCTTGTTTCAACCTAACCAAACCTAACCTAATTAAAACCTAATCTAAACCAATTTAATCCAATTTAACTTAACCTAACGTAACCTAACCTAACTCAATCTAACTTAAACTAGCTTAACCCCCCGTTTAGAGTTAAGGTACTTAATCACCAAGCGAAATATGCGGGGACTCCTAGTCTTCAAGAGATCCCTAACACAACCTAACATCATCATCATCTACTTAATTAATAAAACCTAACTTAACCTAAACTAACCTAACCCTCGGAAGGAGTTAGAAAGGGCTGCGTGCTATCTCCAGGACTGCATAATCACCGATCAAAAATTTATAATGAGAAAAGTTATAAGAAACGATGAAGGACTAAAAGTTAATGGTAACGTTGTATCAAATATTCGATATGCAGATGATACTGGTCTGAACTCGGGATAGTGAAGAGACGGTATTAAACTATGATGAACAAGACTAGTGGCCAAGACGGTGAATAATGTGGCCTAGGGTTAATGCTGTATATAAAGACGGGAATAATGGTTATTTTTAATGTCAAACCAAATCCTAAAAGATGATGACAGGGAACTTAACCCAGCTGTTATAACCTTTAACGATGGTTTAAGATATAAATCTTTAAGGACGTTGGTTTAAACAATAACATTCGAAGGACGATAATTAAAGCTAAAAATCCTCATGAGGTTAGTTATTGCATCATCCTGAATGGTGGAAACTATTGTGTATTTTGTAAGTAAACATTATGTGTGATGGTCGACCTACGTGCCCCGCCAGCAGGGAAGACAGCAGTAATGTACGACACAGTGGTAGGTAAGAAACATTGTCTTGGGTCGTAAGGTAAGGGCGACGACACCTGCCACAAGTCACACGCCCATCCGGGGACAGGATGAAATGTGTGTGTGTCCGGAGAATGGTGGGCGGGGCGCACAGACACGTGTAAGGAGCTTGTAAATGGATCTTTGGCTACGTGTGTGGTGGCCGCAGTGGACACGGGGAAGGGGAGGGAGTGTGGAGACCAGCCGACCTTCAATAATTACGTTAAGAATATATGTGAGAATCTATCGACGAAGTAATAGTCTGTCGGTGGAGTGAGTAAGTAAGTAAATGTGTGTGTGATCGGCTGGTGTCGTCGGTGCACCCAAGGCACAGTCAGGGGTCTACCATAAAACACACTGCCAGTACTGGTAATGAGCAGCGTTTGGCCTTCTCCTCACAGTCATAAAACTCCTTCGCCAGACGTACGGTCGCCTTTGACACACAAAAATGCAATCATTCATTAAAACGTAATTGGCTATAAACTTTGGAGTGTAAAATACCCATTAATTGTGAACTTAACAAATTGGTAAATCAGGTGTGTTTATGTAAGCTTGGGTCAGTGGTGTTAAATTTACTGCTGACTAATTATATTATTTTTAAACCAGTATTTATGTTATTATTACAGTTAAAGTTAAGTCGTTATCATATTTAAAGGTCATCATCATTATCACCATTCATCATCATCATCATGTAAAGGTATTAATAAAAATGAAAAAATACGTAACGTATACCAGAACTAAGACGTTTGCCGGATATATGAACTAAACCGTCTGCCGGATATATGAACTAAAACATTTGCCGGATATATGAACTAAAATATTTGCCGGATATATGAACTAAAATATTTGCCGGATATATGAACTAAAACATTTGCCGGATATATGAACTAAAACATTTCCCAGTACAGGGGTACCTAGTGACAGCACTAGGATCCCGCTTCCTCTATCAAGGAATAAACAATTGAAATTGAATTGAAATTGAACATTTCCCGGATATATGAACTAAAACGTTTGCTGGATATATGAACTAAAACGTTTGCTGGATATATGAACTAAAACATGTGCCGGATATATGAACGAAAACATTTGCCGGATATATGAACTAAAACGTTTGCCGGATATATAAACTAAACCGTCTGCCGGATATATGAACTAAAACATTTGCCGGATATATGAACTAAAACATTTGCCGGATATATGAACTAAACCATTTGCCGGATATATGAACTAAACCGTCTGCCGGATATATGAACTAAAACATTTGCCGGATATATGAACTAAACCATTTGCCGGAGATATGAACTAAAACATTTGCCGGATATATGAACTAAAACATTTGCCGGATATATGAACTAAAACATTTGCCGGATATATGAACTAAACCGTTTGCCGGAGATATGAACTGAAACATTTGCTTGATATAGAACCAAACACTTTGCTTTTGATATATGAACTAAAAACATTTGCTGATATATGAACCAAAACACTTGCCGAATATAGCCAAAACATTACGGATATATGAAATTCAAAACATTTGGCCAGATATAACTGTTTATTTGCCGGATATATGAACTAAACCGTCTGCCGGATATATGAACTAAAACATTTGCCGGATATATGAACTAAAATATTTGCCGGATATATGAACTAAAATATTTGCCGGATATATGAACGAAAACATTTGCCGGATATATGAATTAAAACATTTGCCGGATATATGAACTAAAACATTTGCCGGATATATGAACTAAAACGTTTGCTGGATATATGAACTAAACCGTTTGCCGGATATATGAATTAAACCCAATAGATAGAACCCAAAGTTACTGCCGGATATATGAACTAAAGATACGGATAGTAAACTCAAAACACATTTGCCGGATATATGAACTAAAACATTTGCCGGATATATGAACTAAACCGTTTGCCGGAGATATCATATAAAAAACCCTAACTACAGAACCAGTTAAGTGACGTGCCGTGTTATGGACTCTTCCGGAACTGTGATTACAATAATTATTCTCACACGACGCAGTGACGTCACGCGGACAATGGCGGAGAACAGCTGACGTCGACTGTTATTACTGTATAACTGAATACGTGTAATACCATTGAGAAGAGAAGAGAAGAGAGAAATCATTAACAACAGGTACCAAACAAAACTCACTAGACCATTACATGTTCCCGCCGCCTATACAGTAGATCAACATAGGTAATTATCCATTCATATAAACATTGGTGGCCGCTCCTTCACCCGGACTTATACGGCAATTCATTTGATTTATTTCCCAGTCTGACCAGTGGCTGTCCAGTAGTCTCTTAAAGTATAAACATGCTCAGGATTCAAAGTGTACTTGTATCTGACCTGTTAAGTGTACTTGTATCTGTCCTCTTAAGCGTACTTGTATCTGTCCTCTTAAGTGTACTCGTATCTGTCCTGTTAAGTGTACTTGTATCTGTCCTGTTAAGTGTAATTGCATCTGTCCTGTTAAGTGTACTTGTATCTGTCTTGTTAAGTGTACTTGCATCTGTCCTGTTAAGTGTACTTGTATCTGTCTTGTTAAGTGTACTTGTATCTGTCCTCTTAAGTGTACTCGTATCTGTCCTGTTAAGTGTACTTGCATCTGTCCTGTTAAGTGTACTTGTATCTGTCTTGTTAAGTGTACTTGTATCTGTCTTGTTAAGTGTACCTGTATGTGTCCTGTTAAGTGTAATTGCATCTGTCCTGTTAAGCGTGCTTGTATCTGTCCTGTTAAGTATAATTGCATCTGTCCTGTTAAGTGTACCTGTATCTACCCTGTTAAGTGTACTTGCATCTGTCCTGTTAAGTGTACTTGTATCTGCCTTGTTAAGTGTACCTGTATCTGTCCTGTTAAGTGTACCTGTATCTGTCCTGTAAGTGTACTTGTATCTGTCCTGTTAAGTGTACCTGTATCTGTCCTGTAAGTGTACTTGTATCTGCCCTGTTAAGTGTACTTGTATTTGTCCTGTAAGTGTACTTGTATCTGTCCTGTTAAGTGTACTTGTATCTGTCCTGTTAAGTGTACTTGTATCTGTCTTGTTAAGTGTACCTGTATCTGCCCTGTTAAGTGTACTTGTATCTGTCTTGTTAAGTGTACCTGTATCTGCCCGGTTAAGTGTACCTGTATCTGCCCTGTTAAGTGTACTTGTATCTGTCCTATTAAGTGTACCTGTATCTGCCCTGTTAAGTGTACTTGTATCTGCCCTGTTAAGTGTACTTGTATCTGTCTTGTTAAGTGTACCTGTATCTGCCCTGTTAAGTGTACTTGTATCTGTCTTGTTAAGTGTACCTGTATCTGCCCTGTTAAGTGTACTTGTATCTGCCCTGTTAAGTGTACCTGTATCTGTCCTGTTAAGTGTACCTGTATCTGTCCTGTAAGTGTACTTGTATCTGTCCTGTTAAGTGTACTTGTATCTGTCTTGTTAAGTGTACCTGTATCTGCCCTGTTAAGTGTACTTGTATCTGTCTTGTTAAGTGTACCTGTATCTGCCCTGTTAAGTGTACCTGTATCTGCCCTGTTAAGTATACTTGTATCTGTCCTGTTAAGTGTACCTGTATCTACCCTGTTAAGTGTACTTGTATTTGTCCTGTTAAGTGTACCTGTATCTGTCCTGTTAAGTGTACTTGTATCTGTCCTGTTAAGTGTAACCTGTATCTGTCCTGTTAAGTGTACTTGTATCTGTCTTGTTAAGTGTACCTGTATCTGTCCTGTTAAGTGTACTTGTATCTGTCCTGTTAAGTGTACTTGTATCTGTCCTGTTAAGTGTACTTGTATCTGTCCTGTTATGTGTACCTGTATCTGCCCTGTTATGTGTACCTGTATCTGTCCTGTTAAGTGTACTTGTATCTGTCCTGTTAAGTGTACCTGTATCTGCCCAGTTAAGTGTACCTGTATTTGTCCTGTTAAGTGTACCTGTATCTGTCCTGTTAAGTGTACTTGTATCTGTCTTGTTATGTACCTGTGGCTGTCCTGTTAAGTGTACTCCTGTATCTTCTTTGTTAAGGTACCTGTATTCGTCCTATTAAGGCAATTTGTATCTGTCCTGTTATGTACCTGTATCTGTCCTGTTAAGTGTACCTGTATCTGCCCTGTTAAGTGTACTTGTATCTGCCCTGTTATACTTGTACTCGTCCTGTTATGCACCTGTATCTACCCCTGTTAAGTGTACCTGTATCTGTCCTGTTAAGTGTACCTGTACCTGCCATGTTAAGTGTACCTGTATCTGTCCTCTTAAGTGTACTTGTATCTGTCTTGTTAAGTGTACTTGTATCTGCTATGTTAAGTGTACTTGTATCTGCCATGTTAAGTGTACCTGTATCTGTCCTGTTAAGTGTACTTGTATCTGTCCTGTTAAGTGTACTTGTATCTGTCTTGTTAAGTGTACCTGTATCTGTCCTCTTAAGTGTACTTGTATCTGTCTTGTTAAGTGTACCTGTATCTGCCCTGTTAAGTGTACTTGTATCTGTCCTGTTAAGTGTACCTGTATCTGCCCTGTTAAGTGTACCTGTATCTGTCCTCTTAAGTGTACTTGTATCTGTCCTGTTAAGTGTACCTGTATCTACCCTGTTAAGTGTACTTGTATCTGCCCTGTTAAGTGTACCTGTATCTGTCCTGTTAAGTATACTTGTATCTGTCTTGTTAAGTGTACCTGTGTCTGTCCTGTTAAGTGTACTTGTATCTTTCTTGTTAAGTGTACCTGTATCTGTCCTGTAAGTGTACTTGTATCTGTCCTGTTATGTACCTGTATCTGTCCTGTTAAGGTACCTGTATCTGTCCTGTTAAGGTACCTGTATCTGTCCTGTTGCTATACTCTGTATCTGGTTTGTTAAGTGTACCCAGGTCTGTCCTGTTAAGTGTACTTGTATCTTCTTTTGTTAAGTGTACCTGTATTCGTCCTATTATGTAATTTATCTGTCCTGTTATGTACCTTGCATCTGTCCTGTTAAGTGTACCTGTATCTGTGTCCTGTTAAGTGTACTTGTATCTGCCCTGGTAAGTGTACTTGTATCTGTCCTGTTAAGTGTACCTGTATCTACCCTGTTAAGTGTACTTGTATCTGTCCTGTTAAGTGTACCTGTATCTGTCCTGTTAAGTGTACCTGTATCTGTCCTGTTAAGTGTACCTGTATCTGTCCTGTTAAGTATACTTGTATCTGTCTTGTTAAGTGTACCTGTATCTGTCCTATTACGTGTACTTGTATCTGTTCTGTTAAGTGTACCTGTATCTGTCCTGTAAGTGTACTTGTATCTTTCTTGTTAAGTGTACCTGTATCTGTCCTATTAAGTGTACTTGTATCTGTCCTGATAAGTGTACCTGTATCTGCCCTGTTAAGTGTACTTGTATCTGTTCTGTTAAGTGTACCTGTATCTGTCCTGTAAGTGTACTTGTATCTGTCCTGTTAAGTGTACCTGTATCTGTCCTATTACGTGTACTTGTATCTGTTCTGTTAAGTGTACCTGTATCTGTCCTGTAAGTGTACTTGTATCTGTCCTGTTAAGTGAACCTGTTTCTGCCCTGTTAAGTGTACTTGTATCTGTTCTGTTAAGTGTACCTGTATCTGTCCTGTAAGTGTACTTGTATCTGTCCTGTTAAGTGTACCTGTATCTGTCCTGTTAAGTGTACCTGTATCTGCCCTGTTAAGTGTACTTGTATCTGCCCTGTTAAGTGTACTTGTATCTGTCCTGTTAAGTGTACCTGTATCTACCCTGTTAAGTGTACTTGTATCTGTCCTGTTAAGTGTACCTGTATCTGTCCTGTTAAGTGTACCTGTATCTGTCCTGTTAAGTGTACCTGTATCTGTCCTGTTAAGTATACTTGTATCTGTCTTGTTAAGTGTACCTGTGTCTGTCCTGTTAAGTGTACTTGTATCTTTCTTGTTAAGTGTA
>NW_024743044.1:0-17957 GCF_018991925.1 Homarus americanus | reverse complement strand
CTCACACACACACACACCAACCACAAACAAACAACACATCACAAACAAACAAGCAGGCAACAACACAACACAAACAATAATGACACCACAAAAAACATCATTCTAAAAACAAACAATAAAACAAACATAAGAACAATAAAACAAACAAACAAACAAACATACCAACAAACAATAAAACAAACAAACAAACAATCAAACAAACAAACAATAAAACGAACAAACGAAGAATAAAACAAAAGAAACAAACAACAAACAAACAAAATATACCAGACAAACAATAAATAAAACAAACAAACAAACAATATAACAAACATACATAAAACAAACAAACAAACAAACAATAAAACAATCAAACATACATAAAACAATCAAACAAACATATAAACTAAAAAAAAACAGACCCTCTTCAACAAACCACCACCACCAAGGACTTCACTAACCTACCACCTCCACCACCACCTCCTACAACACTATTTATAATCCCAAAAATTCCCAAAGGTCACTCCTGCCACGGTGACCTTTGGGGGTTAACACTGCCCACTGGTCAAGATCTGGCGAAAAAACTGCCCTCACCCAAAGGTCACTTGTTGGGTGTCACAAAGCGCCCGCCTGGTGATTTAGGTGAGTCTTCCCCCGCCCTCCCCCATCCCCCCTCTCCAACCCAGGGTCACAGTGTGTAAGGTTAAGGCATTTGAATTTTAATTTAGTTGATGATGATATAATGCAGAGGAGGAGAAGAAGAAGAAGAAGAAGAAGAAGAAGAAGAAGAAGAAGAAGAAGAAGGCTAGATTACGTTAGACAACGTTAGGTTACGTTAGGTTAGGTTAAGCTAGATTAGGTTAGGTTAGGCTAGATTAGGTTAAGTTAGGTTAGGTCTGGTCAGGTTACATTATGCATGAAGGTATTCATTTATATGTCTATTTATGATCTACAGGATCGTTTATGGCCAGTCAAAAGCTTCTAGAAAAGATAAATAAATAGAAGTTATCACTAATGGCCAATTATCCCTATTTAGTCTAACATACAGTATATATTAGATGGAGTTCCGCTTTTATTTGTTTGTTTTCGTATTATTTAAGTCATTTATTTGTTAACATTTAGCTTAGAATAAGTAAATATTATACAAAACAAAACATTGAAAAATTCACAAGTGAATTTGTATCATATAATCAAGTCGAGATAATAATACCAATACCACGTGCTGGTCAAGCTCCGAAAGAGTTGTCCGGGGGTCTAGCTAACCTCTGGTCGGGCTTGACCAGCACGAAAAAAAAAAAAATTTTACTAAACGTGATTTTGGCAACCTGTGGTGTAATAGTCAGCATACTCGCCTTGCAACGAGTGGACCCCTGTTCGATTCCCGGACAGAGTGAAACTATGAGCATTTTTTTTTTACGTCATTTGGCTTTCTATTTACCAGTAAATGGGAACCTGGATGTTAATCGATTTGCGGATCTTATTCTGGAATAATGGTTAGCCAGTGCAGTTGCCGAGTTGTCCGGTCTTCTCGGACTATTCATTGAAACTGGGTCATACAACTCGTTAACTTAGGGTGTGGTTGTGGTGTTGGCGACAGATTCTAACACCTTAAACAAATTCACGCCTAGGTTGCTCTAGAGCCGGCCATCCTCGTACACGAAGGGCAACCATTATTGTTACGTGTATAATATTACCATCACTACCACAACCAGCATTATCACTACTATTGTCATCTTCTCAACTATCATCATTCCTTCCCTCTTCCTCCTCCTGCCTCTATATTTTAATAATTATCGTCTCAATTATTATTATTATCATCATTATTTTTATTATTATTATTACCGTATTATTATTATTATTATTATTATTATTATTATTAACAATACAACATGTAGCTGGAACAACAGTAGAAATTAGAAATGATAAAAAGTTGTATTAAATTAACAATTAAAACACAAACAAGAACCACAGGTACAAGTCGATCAGTTTTTTATCATGAGAGAGAGAGAGTCTGGCTCACTGTTACGTTATGACAAAAGTTGTTGGTAATATATGGTATGGAAATTGTGTTGTCTCTCTCTCTCTCTCTCTCTCTGTGTCTCTCTCTAACACACACACCAACCACAAACAAACAACACATCACAAACAAGCAAGCAAGCAACAACACAACACAAACAATAATGACACCACAAAAAACATCATTCTAAAAAACAAACAATAAAACAAACAAAAACAATAAAACAAACAAACAATCAAACGAACAAACGAAGAATAAAACAAAACAAACAATAAAACAAAAAAACAAACAAACAGTAAAACAAACAAACATACATAAAAACAATCAAACAAACATAAAAACAATAAAAAAACAGACCCTCTTCAACAAACCACCACCACCAAGGACTTCACTAACTTACCACCTCCACCACCACCTCCTACAACACTATTTATAATCCCAAAACTTCCCAAAGGTCACTGATGCCTCGGTGACCTTTGGGGGTTAACACTGCCCACTGGTCTAGATATGGTGAGAAAACTGCCCCCACCCAAAGGTCACTTGTTGGGTGTCACAAAGCGCCTGCTGGGTGATTTAGGTGAGTCTTCCCCCGCCCTCCCCCATCCCCCCTCTTCAACCCAGGGTCACAGTGTGTAAGGTTAAGGCGTTTGAATTTTAATTTAGTTGATGATGGTATAATGCAGAGGAGGAGGAGCAGAACGACGACGACGACGACGACGACGACGACGACGACGACGACGACGACGACGACATTTTGACGAAGGCGACAACGACAACGACAACGACAACGACAAACAGCAACAACAACAACAACAACAACAACAACAACAGCAACAGCAACATCAACAACAACAACAACAACAGCAAGAACAGGAGCAACAACAACAACATCAGCAACATCAACAACACCAGCAACAACAACAACAACAGCAACAACAGGAGCAACAACAGCAACAACAACAACAACACCAACAACAGGAGCAACAACAGCAACAACAGCAGCAACAACAGCAACAACAGCAGCAACAGCAACAGCAACAGCAACAACAACAACAACCAACAGCAAACAACAACAGCAGCAAACAGCAACAGCAACAACAGCAACAACAACAGCAACAACAACAACAACAACAACAACAACAACAACAACAACAACAACAAGGCTAGATTACGTTAGATTACGTTAGGTTACGTTAGGTTACGTTAGGTTAGGTTAGGCTAGATTAGGTTAGGTTACGTTAGGTCTGGTCAAGTTACATTATGCATGAAGGTATTCATTTATATGTATATTTATGATCTACAGGATCGTTTATGGCCAGTCAAAAGCTTCTAGAAAAGATAAATACATAGAAGTTATCACTAATGGCCAATTATCCCTATTTAGTGTAACATACAGTATATATTAGGTTGGAGTTCCGCTTTTATTTGTTTGTTTTCGTATTATTTAAGTCATTTATTTGTTAACATTTAGCTTAGAATAAGTAAATATTATACAAAACAAAACATTGAAAAACTCACAAGTGAATTTGTAACATATAATCAAGTCCAGATAATAATACCAATACCACGTGCTGGTCAAGCTCCGAAAGAGTTGTCCGGGGGTCTAGCTAACCTCTGGTCGGGGCTTGACCAGCACGAAAAAAAAAAAAATATTTTTTTACTAAACGTGATTTTGGCAACCTGTGGTGTAATAGTCAGCATGCTCGCCTTGCAAGCGAGTGGACCCCTGTTCGATTCCCGGACAGAGTGAAACTATGAGCATTTTTTTTTTTACGTCATTTGGCTTTCTATTTACCAGTAAATGGGAACCTGGATGTTAATCGATTTGCGGATCTTATTCTGGAATAATGGTTAGCCAGTGCAGTTGCCGAGTTGTCCGGTCTTCTCAGATTATTCATTGAAACTGCGTCATACAACTCGTTAACTTAGGGTGTGGTTGTGGTGTTGGCGACAGATTCTAACACCTTAAACAAATTCACGCCGAGGTTGCTCTAGAGCCGGCCAGCCTCGTACACGAAGGGCAACCATTATTGTTACGTGTATAATATTACCATCACTACCACAACCAGCATTATCACTACTATTGTCATCTTCTCAACTATCATCATTCCTTCCCTCTTCCTCCTCCTGCCTCCATATTATAATAATTATCGTCTCAATTATTATTATTATTATCATCATTATTTTTATTATTATTATTACCGTATTATTATTATTATTATTATTATTATTATTATTATTATTATTATTATTATTATTATTTACAATACAACATGTGGCTGCAACAACAGTAGAAATTAGAAATAAGATAAAAAGTTGTATTAAATTAACAATTAAAACACAAACAAGAACCACAGGTACAAGTCGATCAGTTTTTTATCATGAGAGAGAGAGAGAGAGAGAGAGAGAGAGAGAGTCCCTGGCTCACTGTTACGTTATGAAAAAGTTGTTGGTAAATATATGGTATGGAAATTGTGTTGATATTCTCTTTCTCTCTATCTCTCTCTCTCTGTCTCTCTCTCTCTCTCTCTCTCCCTCTCTCTCTCTCTTTCTCACACACCAACTACAAACAAACAACACATCACAAACAAACAAGCAAGCAACAACACAACACAAACAATAATGACACCACAAAAAACATCATTCTAAAAAACAAACAATAAAACAAACAAAAACAATAAAACAAACAAACATACCAACAAACAATAAAACAAACAAACAATAAAACGAACAAACGAAGAATTTAACAAAACAAACAAACAATAAAACATACAAAAAAACAATAAAACATACATAAAAACAATCAAACAAACATAAAAACAATAATAAAACAGACCCTCTTCAACAAACCACCACCACCAAGAACTTCACAAACCTCCCACCTCCACCACTACCTCCTACAACACTATATATAATCCCAAAACTAGACAAAGGTCATTCCTGCCTCGGTGACCTTTGGGGGTTAACACTGCCCACTGGTCTAGATCTGGCGAGAAAACTGCCCCCAACCAAAGGTCACTTGTTGGATGTCACAAAGCGCCTGCTGGGTGATTTAGGTGAGTCTTACCCCGCCCTCCCCCATCCCCCCTCTCCAACCCAGGGTCATAGTGTGTAAGGTTAAGGCGTTTGAATTTTAATTTAATTGATGATGATATAATGCAGAGGAGGAGGAGGAGGAGGAGGAGGAGGAGGAGGAGGAGGAGAACAAGAAGAACAAGAACAAGAAAAAGAAGAAGAAGAAGGCGAGATTACGTTAGGTTACGTTAGGTTAGGTTAGGCTAGATTACGTTAAGTTAGGTTAGGTTTGGTCAGGTTACATTATGCATGAAGGTATTCATCTATATGTATATTTATGATCTACAGGATCGTTTATGGCCAGTCAAAGGCTTCTAGAAAAGATAAATACATAGAAGTTATCACTAATGGCCAATTATCCCTATTTAGTGTAACATACAGTATATATTAGGTGGAGTTCCGCTTTTATTTGTTTGTTTTCGTATTATTTAAGTCATTTATTTCTTAACATTTAGCTTAGAATAAGTAAATATTATACAAAACAAAACATTGAAAAACTCACAAGTGAATTTGTAACATATAATCAAGTCGAGATAATATTACCAATACCACGTGCTGGTCAAGCTCCGAAAGAGTTGTCCGGGGGTCTAGCTAACCTCTGGTCGGGGCTTGACCAGCACGAAAAAAAAAAAAAAAAATTTTACTAAACCTGATTTTGGCAACCTGTGGTGTAATAGTCAGCATACTCGCCTTGCAAGCGAGTGGACCCCTGTTCGATTCCCGGACGGAGTGAAACTATGGGCATTTTTTTTTTACGTCATTTGGCTTTCTATTTACCAGTAAATGGGAACCTAGATGTTAATCGATTTGCGGATCTTATTCTGGAATAATGGTTAGCCAGTGCAGTTGCCGAGTTGTCCGGTCTTCTCGGACTATTCATTGAAACTGGGTCATACAACTCGTTAACTTAGGGTGTGGTTGTCGTGTTGGCAACAGATTCTAACACCTTCAACAAATTCAAGCCTAGGTTGCTCTAGAGCCGGCCATCCTCGTACACGAAAGGCAACCATTATTGTTACGTGTATAATATTACCATCACTACCACAACCAGCATTATCACTACTATTGTCATCTTCTCAACTATCATCATTCCTTCCCTCTTCCTCCTCCTGCCTCCATATTTTAATAATTATCGTCTCAATTATTATTATTATCATTATTTTTACTATTATTATTACCGTATTATTATTATTATTATTAACAATACAACATGTGGCTGGAACAACAGTAGAAATTAGAAATATGATAAAAAAGTTGTATTAAATTAACAATTAAAACACAAACAAGAACCACAGTTACAAGTCGATCAGTTTTTTATCATGAGAGAAAGAGAAAGAGAGAGAGAGAGAGAGAGAGAGAGAGTCCCTGGCTCTCTCTCTCTCTCTCTCTCTCTCTCTCTCTCTCTCTCTCTCTCTCTCTCTCTCTCTCTCTCTCTCTCACACACCAACCACAAACAAACAACACATCACAAACAAAAAAGCAAGCAACAACACAATACAAACAATAATGACAACAAAAAACATCATTCTAAAAATCAAACAATACAACAAACAAAAACAATAAAACAAACAAACATACCAACATACAATAAAACAAAAAAACAAACAGTAAAACAAACAAACACATAAAAACAATCAAACAAGCATAAAAACAATAAAAAAAACAGACCCTCTTCAACAAACCACCACCACCAAGGACTTCACTAACCTACCACCTCCACCTCCTACAACTCTATTTATAATCCCAAAACTTCCCAAAGGTCACTCCTGCCTCGGTGACCTTTGGGGGTTAACACTGCCCACTGGTCTAGATCTGGCGAGAAAACTGCCCCCACCCAAAGGTCACTTGTTGGAAGTCACAAAGCGCTTGCTGGGTGATTTAGGTGAGTCTTACCCCGCCCTCCCCCATCCCCCCTCTCCAACCCAGGGTCACAGTGTGTAAGGTTAAGGCGTTTGAATTTTAATTTAGTTGATGATGATATAATGCAGAGGAGGAGGAGGAGGAGGAGGAGGAGAACAAGAAGAACAAGAACAAGAAAAAGAAGAAGAAGAAGGCGAGATTACGTTTGGTTACGTTAGGTTAGGTTAGGCTAGATTAGGTTATGTTAGGTTAGGTTTGGTTAGGTTACATTATGCATGAAGGTATTCATTTATATATATATTTATGATCTACAGGATCGTTTATGGCCGGTCAAAGGCTTCTATAAAAGATAAATACATAGAAGGTATCACTAATGGCCAATTATCCCTATTTAGTGTAACATACAGTATATATTAGGTGGAGTTCCGCTTTTATTTGTTTGTTTTCGTATTATTTAAGTCATTTATTTGTTAACATTTAGCTTAGAATAAGTAAATATTATACAAAACAAAACATTGAAAAACTCACAAGTGAATTTGTAATATATAATCAAGTCCAGATAATATTACCAATACCACGTGCTGGTCAAGCTCCGAAAGAGTTGTCCGGGGGTCTAGCTAACCTCTGGTCGGGGCTTGACCAGCACGAAAAAAAAAAAAATTTTACTAAACGTGATTTTGGCAACCTGTGGTGTAATAGTCAGCATGCAAGCGAGTGGACCCCTGTTCGATTCCCGGACGGAGTGAAACTATGAGCATTTTTTTTTTACGACATTTGGCTTTCTATTTACCAGTAAATGGGAACCTAGATGTTAATCGATTTGCGGATCTTATTCTGGAATAATGGTTAGCCAGTGCAGTTGCCGAGTTGTCCGGTCTTCTCGGACTATTCATTGAAACTGGGTCATACAACTCGTTAACTTAGGGTGTGGTTGTGGTGTTGGCGACAGATTCTAACACCTTAAACAAATTCACGCCTAGGTTGCTCTAGAGCCGGCCATCCTCGTACACAAAGGGCAACCATTATTGTTACGTGTGTAATATTACCATCACTACCACAACCAGCATTATCACTACTATTGTCATCTTCTCAACTATCATCATTCCTTCCCTCTTCCTCCTCCTGCCTCCATATTTTAATAATTATCGTCTCAATTATTATTATTATCATTATTTTTATTATTATAAATACCGTATTATTATTATTATTATTATTATTATTATTATTATTAACAATACAACATGTGGCTGGAACAACAGTAGAAATTAGAAATAAGATAAAAAGTTGTATTAAATTAACAATTAAAACACAAACAAGAACCACAGGTACAAGTCGATCAGTTTTTTATCATGAGAGAGAGAGAGAGTCCCTGGCTCACTGTTACGTTATGACAAAGTTGTTGGTAAATATATGGTATGGAAATTGTGTTGATACTCTCTCTCTCACACACACACCAACCACAAACAAACAACACATCACAAACAAACAAGCAAGCAACAACACAACACAAACAATAATGACACCACAAAAAACATCATTCTAAAAAACAAACAATAAAACAAACAAAAACAATAAAACAAACAAACATACCAACAAACAATAAAACAAACAAACAATAAAACGAACAAACGAAGAATTTAACAAAACAAACAAACAATAAAACATACAAACAATAAAACATACATAAAAACAATCAAACAAACATAAAAACAATAAAAAAACAGACCCTCTTCAACAAACCACCACCACCAAGGACTTCACTAACCTCCCACCTCCACCACTACCTCCGACAACACTATTTATAATCCCAAAACTAGACAAAGGTCACTCCTGCCTCGGTGACCTTTGGGGGTTAACACTGCCCACTGGTCTAGATCTGGCGAGAAAACTGCCCCCAACCAAAGGTCACTTGTTGGATGTCACAAAGCGCCTGCTGGGTGATTTAGGTGAGTCTTCCCCCGCCCTCCCCCATCCCCCCTCTCCAACCCAGGGTCACAGTGTGTAAGGTTAAGGCGTTTGAATTTTAATTTAGTTGATGATGATATAATGCAGAGGAGGAGGAGGAGGAGGAGGAGGAGGAGGAGGAGGAGGAGAACAAGAAGAACAAGAAGAAGAAGGCGAGATTACGTTAGGTTACGTTAGGTTAGGCTAGGCTAAGTTAAGTTAGGTTTGGTCAGGTTACATTATGCATGAAGGTATTCATTTATATGTATATTTATGATCTACAGGATCGTTTATGGCCAGTCAAAGGCTTCTAGAAAAGATAAATACATAGAAGTTATCACTAATGGCCAATTATCCCTATTTAGTGTAACATACAGTATATATTAGGTGGAGTTCCGCTTTTATTTGTTTGTTTTCGTATTATTTAAGTCATTTATTTGTTAACATTTAGCTTAGAATAAGTAAATATTATACAAAACAAAACATTGAAAAACTCACAAGTGAATTTATAACATATAATCAAGTCGAGATAATAATACCAATACCACGTGCTGGTCAAGCTCCGAAAGAGTTGTCCGGGGGTCTAGCACGAAAAAAAAAAAAAAAAATTTTACTAAACGTGATTTTGGCAACCTGTGGTGTAATAGTCAGCATGCTCGCCTTGCATGAGAGTGGACCCCTGTTCGATTCCCGGACGAAGTGAAACTATGAGCATTTATTTTTTTACGACATTTGGCTTTCTATTTACCAGTAAATGGGAACCTAGATGTTAATCGATTTGCTGATCTTATTCTGGAATAATGGTTAGCCAGTGCAGTTGCCGAGTTGTCCGGTCTTCTCGGATTATTCATTGAAACTGGGTCATACAACTCGTTAACTTAGGGTGTCGTTGTGGTGTTGGCGACAGATTCTAACACCTTAAACAAATTCACGCTTAGGTTGCTCTAGAGCAGGCCATCCTCGTACACGAAGGGCAACCATTATTGTTACGTGTATAATATTACCATCACTACCACAACCAGCATTATCACTACTATTGTCATCTTCTCAACTAACATCATTCCTTCCCTCTTCCTCCTCCTGCCTCTATATTTTAATAATTATCGTCTCAATTATTATTATTATCATCATTATTTTTATTATTATTATTACCGTATTATTATTATTATTATTATTATTATTATTATTATTATTATTAACAATACAACATGTGGCTGGAACAACAGTAGAAATTAGAAATAAGATAAAAAGTTGTATTAAATTAACAATGAAACCACAAACAAGAACCACAGGTACAAGTCGATCAGTTTTTTATCATGAGAGAGAGAGAGAGAGAGAGAGAGAGAGAGAGAGTCCCTGGCTCACTGTTACGTTATGACAAAGTTGTTGGTAAATATATGGTATGGAAATTGTGTTGATACTCTCTCTCTCTCTCTCTCTCTCTCTCTGTGTCTCTCTCTCTCTGTGTCTCTCTCTCTCTCGCACACACCAACTACAAACAAACAACACATCACAAACAAACAAGCAAGCAACAACACAAACAATAATGACACCACAAAAAACATCATTCTAAAAAACAAACAATAAAACAAACAAAAACAATAAAACAAACAAACATACCAACAAACAATAAAACAAACAAACAATCAAACAAACAATAAAACGAACAAACGAAGAATAAAACAAAACAAACAAACAATAAAACATACAAACAAACAAACATAAAAACAATAAAAAAAAACAGACCCTCTTCAACAAACCACCACCACAAAGGACTTCACTAACCTACCACCTCCACCTCCTACAACACTATTTATAATCCAAAAACTTCCCAAAGGTCACTCCTGCCTCGGTGACCTTTGGGGGTTAACACTGCCCACTGGTCTAGATCTGGCGAGAAAACTGCCCCCACCCAAAGGTCACTTGTTGGGTGTCACAAAGCGCCTGCTGGGTGATTTAGGTGAGTCTTCCCCCGCCCTCCCCCATCCCCCTCTCCAACCCAGGGTCACAGTGTGTAAGGTTAAGGCGTTTGAATTTTAATTTAGTTGATGATGGTACGTAGGAGGAGAGGAGAGGAGGAGGAGAGAGAGGAGGAGGAGGAGGAGGAGGAGGAGGAGGAGGAGTGGTGAGAGCAGTAGGAGGAAAGAAGAAGAAGAAGAAGAAGAAGAAGAACGACGACGACGACGACAACAACAACAACAACAACAACAACAACAACAACAAGGCTAGATTACGTTAGGTTACGTTAGGTTAGGTTAGGCTAGATTAGGTTAAGTTAGGTTAGGTCTGGTCAGGTTACATTATGCATGAAGGTATTCATTTATATGTATATTTATGATCTACAGGATCGTTTATGGCCAGTCAAAGGCTTCTAGAAAAGACAAATACATAGAAGTTATCACTAATGGCCAATTATCCCTATTTAGTGTAACATACAGTATATATTAGGTGGAGTTCCGCTTTTATTTGTTTGTTTTCGTATTATTTAAGTCATTTATTTGTTAACATTTAGCTTAGAATAAGTAAATATTATACAAAACAAAACATTGAAAAAATCACAAGTGAATTTGTAACATATAATCAAGTCGAGATAATATTACCAATACCACGTGCTGGTCAAGCTCCGAAAGAGTTGTCCCGGGGTCTAGCTATCCTTTGGTCCGGGCTTGACCAACACGAAAAAAAAAAAAAAAAAATTTTTACTAAACGTGATTTTGGCAACCTGTGGTGTAATAGTCAGCATGCTCTCCTTGCAAGCGAGTGGACCCCTGTTCGATTCCCGGACAGAGTGAAACTATGAGCATTTTTTTTTTACGACATTTGGCTTTCTATTTACCAGTAAATGGGAACCTGGATGTTAATCGATTTGTGGATCTTATTCTGGAATAATGGTTAGCCAGTGCAGTTGCCGAGTTGTCCGGTCTTCTCGGACTATTCATTGAAACTGGGTCATACAACTCGTTAACTTAGGGTGTGGTTGTGGTGTTGGCGACAGATTCTAACACCTTAAACAAATTCACGCCTAGGTTGCTCTAGAGCCGGCCATCCTCGTACACAAAGGGCAACCATTATTGTTACCTGTGTAATATTACCATGTAATAGGCCCCTGTCTCATCAACAGAACTTATTATATAAATGGGTCAATACATCTGATATTATATTCAGATTCACCACCCTGTAACTTTCCACTGTCTATGAGTGAGACATGATATGGACACGTGAGCGGGCAACTCACCCAAGAGGGCGAGACCCATAGCTCAGCATTTCTGTAAGCACACACTGCGATGCCCTTAAGCTTCAGTAGCTCACCTCAACTCATATCGTAAGGACGTGACCTAACGTTTATTATACATAAATGCCGTCCCCTTCTCATTCACTCCTAGACAGTGAGACTTACGGTTGATATACACTCAGGAATTATATCTACAACCTTTTATAATAAAACAAAGGAACTACCGTTTGGGTTTCGTTACTTAAAACCCAAATATAAATATGTGTGAACGGACTGGTTAATTGGACAAGCAGCCGATTCATATAGGTGGCAAGCGGTGTGTACGGATTCTTCAAACTGGTAGTCGTATCATCCGTCCGTGTTTTGTGAAAAACAAGAAAACACACAGCAGTGACGCGTTACATAATCCGAGTGTTTAAAACTATATCCTGTATTGAGACGATATTTAGTGAGCGCTCCTTATCTCTGTCACATACAAATACGTGCAGAATTCGTAATATACATATATTACAGCCTGTTGGTACATATCCAGATTGAGCCGGTTGAGATAGACTCCACTCAGCATTTCCTAGACATTACAGTGTTGCAGTGTTGAAGAAATGTTTCGTAGCCTGGACTACAATTGGTGTATTACTAACAGCTGAGCAGTATTGTTGTGTCGTCAGCGCAAATTACGAAGTTCCGGTGTCATCATACAGATCTCCATATATACGTGGACTGTGAAGACTTGGCACACGGCAGTTTCGCCAGCGACCCAGCAACGAGCAGTGTGATAACCAATCATCAGCAGTTTTCTGATCGCCGGAGGAGGAACTCACCTAGTTCAAGTGGACGCGTCTCTCACCAAAGCAGAAGCGTCTCTCGTTGCCAAGGAAACCAGCAGCAGCATACGCATCCTAGGAAGAGGCCCCGCCCACACTCCACCCACTCGACTCAGGACTCGTCTTCATGGATCACATTTTCTATACAGACTAACTACTCTATATAAATAGGTATTTAAATTACATAATTCTACACACACATGAACACGTTCGAGAGATATCTTCACACCCATAGGTTCGTCGGATAGGATTATTTCAATGATAAAGTGTCGAATGTAAGATTAATGTATTGAAATCCTATAATTTACAGTGGTTTGTAAGTGTCTGTCTTCTTATTGATAGTTTAATAGTTAACTACAATTCATATTCATTTGTCTTGTAAATGAGAGGCAAGTGATCTACTTACTGTTAAGTATTCATTGACCCAAGGGGGCTAATAGATAATTTCTAAGTTTCCCATGTCTAATGTAGATGAAATCGAACGCCTAGCGCAACTGTTTGCTTGATAACCAACTCATCGATGATCAAGCCCAGACTGACATAGATTTTGAGTATGGAACACAGTTAAATGAATCGGTAGGAAGTAGTGAGAAAGTTATTGACGAATCATTTGACGACTTAAACCGTCGTACCCTACGGTCTGGTAATCACTATAGTACCTCACCTAAGTATACTAAAGCAGTTACCCCTGTTACAGGTGATAGTGTGTCTGTTGCTAAATCAGTAACAACCTTATTAACCCAGCCTTCTGTTAAGAGTAAGAATACTAACTTGCTTAATACTAACACTACAATGGCGTCCTCTAACCCTCACACCAGTACTACTACCACACCTAAAGCTGATAATGTTATTACTATCATCCACCGCGGTGACTATGTTCGAAATTTCACGGGACAAGACGATTATAGGGTCGCACATTTTATTCGTGCATGTGAAGATAGCATGCGCACTAGTCACATAACGACTGATGAAGAAAAGAAAGCATATGTACGTTCCTATATAACGCAGGGTTCCTATGCAGGCAGTCGTTTAAATGCGTTTGGTTTGCAAATCCCTGACTATGAAAAGTTCAAGCGAACGCTAATTGGGATTTTTGGGGGTAGGTCACAGCTGGGCCAACTGCAATGGATCTTCAGATGGTTGGATCGCTGTATTCCAGGTATACGAAACGAAACGCCTGTTGACGCTGTTGACATTGCAGGCGAGGTTCGCCAGGACATGCAAGCGACCTTCCGGTCCTCAGGCTGGTACAACTCACGGGGTGATATGCCACGGGACAATGTGGAAACATTGATAGAACTAATAAGTTTTCTTCTTTCCGTCCGTGTTCCCTTATATAGCCGGGCACAGGAAGTACAGTATGAACCACCCTTGGATATGGTGGAATCCGCAAACAAGCTCTGTCCCCAGGCTACGGGCCTCTTACTGGCGCAACCCTCAGTGACGTCACCACAACCCCAGCCGCCTCAGATGCCACAGATGCCTCACTCTCAGACTCCTCATGCGACACACTTAGCTTCGATCGCTCGTCCCCGCCTAACATATAAACAGAAAACATCGTTACGATGCGCACATTGTAATAAACGTGGCCACGTAATGGAAGATTGTTTTCAGCTCCGAGGTAATAGTGCTAATTTTAAGGCCACACCCGTTGCAAAGCCATTCTCAAGGTCAAACAGTGAGGTAGCCAAAGCAGCTCCTACTCCTACCCAGAAAGCGCGCAAATGGTGAGCTCTTCACAAATCGACATCTCATAGTTCACATAAGTGCAATATACTAATAAAGGCTAGGGGAGTGGACCTAAGTGAAACGGAGGTGTCGTATAGGCGCAAGCAGAAACGTCCCCAGGACAAGTCATCGGGGGAAGACCAGCGCACACCACAGCACGGAGAGGGATAGATAGGGTAATCCCCACCCCTCCTCACAGCACTTCTATAGCGGTCTCATTAGTTGCGGCGCTTAGCAAAGTGGAAGTGTTGTCAGTGCCGGTGAGAGTGGATAATACCAGATTGGCTCTTGATATAGATACAGGTGCTTGCGCTAATGTATTGGCCTTGACATCATATCACGAGTTACAACGTAAATTCCCTCACCGCAAATTCAAATGGAGGCCTAGTAACGCTGAGCTCGAAGGAGTTTCAGGTACTCAGCTGAGCATCAAAGGAATGGTGACGTTACCACTCAGATTCTCAAGACGTGGTTCTCCCTTCTACGCAGACTTTTATATAGTTCAGCAGTTCAATTTGCCAGCTGACCGGTTACTTGGCCTACCAACTCTTCGAAAGAACATGATAGATGTTCATCCACGTAATAATAGTGTTACGTTTAAAGGTGTTTCCTACACAGCAATGAGTCATTCTGAACCTATGCTCACCGCTAGGACGAAAGTGTTGTCTACTAATCCTATTAAGAGGAAGGTGGATCATGCCTCAGAGATACTTCTCGACCTCAACCACACACCTTCACAGCGTGATTCCAGCAGCAAGAGTTGGAAGATAGTACCTGCAATTTTGAAGAGTACTCTCCATTACCAGAATGAGGAATTCACCAACGCAACAATCCTGTGAGCTGAACTGAACATTAGTTTCTGCAAATGATTCGTTCACTGCCCAGGGTGTGACAGGACGTGACTGCAGTTGTTGTGACTACTCATCAATCAACATCCTGTCAACAAAATTCTTTCGTATGGCGTGAACAACCCCCAGTTACCAGCACCCAGCACCCACCCTAGTGATGATGACACATCCGGTCTGAGAGATGGTCTCAGCATTCTGAGGTATGGTATTGTGGATGACCTAGTGTGACCATTAGCGGCGGTTTGCTGTACTCAGGATTTTTGTGAACATTGACCCAGTCACCGGACCTTGGAATCAGCTGTGTCTACTGTGAGGCACACACACACAAGTCTACGGGATTGCGGCAGCAATTTCACATTATCACGAATCTTAAAGAAAGGATGTTATTTGTGTGATTTTCTAGTATATCACAACAATGTCGAAGTGCAACCAAATAAATTCCCAATTCGAAGTATTGTTGCGAATTGCCAACAGACTCGACTGGTCAGGATAGATCAAATAGCGCCACATGTTAAGGTGATCGATCATCTTCAGGGCAAGACACGCCTGTTAGAGCTGCTTGCCGACTATAGACATATAGTAGCCTTGCCAGGGGAAACGCTAGGTCAGACAGATTTAACATCCCATCATATAGCGTTAAAGGAGGGAACCAACCCTATTTACGTACCAGCTTATAGACTACCTCATAGCCAGCGCGCTGTAGTGCAAGATATGGTACAGGGTATGTTAGATGAGAATGTCATTAGACACTCAAAATCCCCCTTTAATAGCCCATTATTCCTCGTCCCGAAAAAGGATGGTGGATGGCGCCCTGTCATAGATTTCAGGCGCGTAAATGATCAAACAATCCCTGATAGGTACCCAATGCCTATCTTGAGTGACATATTGCAATCCTTAGGCAAGGATAATGCGGTATTTAGCAACTTAGATTTGCTTAGTGGGTATTGGCAAATACCACTCGATGAAAAATCACGAGAAATCACGGCATTTAGCACGCCTCTAGCCACTTTGAGTTTCTACGAATGCCATTTGGTCTCAGAAATGCCCCACTAACATTTCAAAGAATGATCAACACCCTGTTTGCCGGACTAATTGGTAACACAGTCTGCGCTTATTTGGATGATCTAATAGTAGTCAGTAAGGACGTCGATTCCCATCTGATTAAACTGCGTGAAGTTTTGGCCAAACTTTCCACAGCAGGACTCAAAATAAAACTCTCAAAGTGCGAGTTTTTAAAATCCAGAATCCATTTCCTTGGTCATGTAGTCGACGGTGAGGGCATACACACAGTTAATGATAAAGTAAAAGCTGTATCTCAGTTCCCGCGTCCTACCTCAAATGATCATGTGCGTAGCTTTCTCGGATTATCTGGTTATTATCGTTCCTTTATCAAGGACTATGCAACATTAGCATCGCCCCTAACGAGGTTGCTCAAAAAAGATGCAGTGTTTATATGGGATGCTGAACACGAGGAAAGTTTTACGGCATTGAAGACAGCGGTAACCAATGCCCCGGTTCTAGCATTCCCAGACTACATTCAACCTTTCACTCTCTGTACTGACGCTTCCGGAATTGGAGTCGGAGCAGTGCTCATGCAAGAGGACACGCGTGGGAAGTTTAGAGTGATAGCATTTGCAAGTCGCAAACTAATCGATGCTGAAACACGTTATTCGGTGACGCATTTAGAAACGTTAGCCGTTGTGTGGGCACTTAAGAAGTTCAAAGACATTATCTTTGGCTACAAGATAACTGTTTTTACTGATCATGCGGCAGTCACCGAACTGTTCCATGGCAGAAACTTATCAGGCAGATTAGCACGCTGGTATCTGACAATTCAAGAGCTTGACCCCGAATTTAGGTATTTACCTGGGAGGGCGAATGTTGTCGCCGACGCTCTGTCAAGAAATATAGCACCAGTTATGCCTGTATCAGCATTCACTCTTTCGCAACTGGAAGATGAGCAACGACGCGACCCATATTGGTCAGCTGTTATTTTTGCTCTCGAATCGGGTGAGGATGTTAAACTCCCTAAGTTATTTCTTCCCTTAAGTCAGTTTGAATTACGACATAACATACTCAATAGGACGAGAAAATCTCCTGAGGGTAATGTGTCTCAAATAGTCGTACCTGACACGTTGCGCAAAGCAGTAATGACATTGTTCCACGATGTCCCACAAGCAGGTCACCAAGGTCGTGATAAATGCTTAGCGGATTTACGAAAGAAGTATTTCTGGAACACTATGAAGAAAGACATAGAATTACACATAGCTAATTGTTTGGCATGTGCTCAACATGATTATGTTTGGTAACTTGTTCCACTCATCCACCACTTTATTTCCAAAACAATGATTAAGTATCTCGCGCCTAAATCTGAACCTGTCTAATTTAAAATCATTGTTACGAGTTCGCTCCTGGTTGGATAGTTGAGTATCTTTGCTATATCACCTTACTTT
>NW_024743043.1:0-2288 GCF_018991925.1 Homarus americanus | reverse complement strand
TAATAATAATAATAATAATACCAATAATAATAATAATAATAATAATAATAATAATAATAATAATACCAATAATAATAATACCAATAATAATAATAATAATAATAATAATAATAATAATAATAATAATAATAATAACAATAACAATAATAATAATAATAATAATAATACCAATAATAATAATAATAATAATAATAATAATAATAATAATACCAATAATAATAATACCAATAATAATAATAATAATAATAATAATAATAATAATAATAATAATAATACCAATAATAATAATAATAATAATAATAATAATAATAACAATAATAACAATAATAAATCAAATACAATAATAATAATAATAATAAAAATAATAAATAATAATAATAATACCAATAATAATAATACTAATAATAATAATAATAATAATAATAATAAATAATCTACTAATAATAATAATAATAATAATAATAATAATAATAATAATAATAAGACACCAATATTAATAATAATAATAATATTAATAATAATAATAATAATAAAACACCAATAATAATAATAATAATAATAATAATAATAATAATAATAATAATAATAATAATAGTAATAATAATAATAATAATAATAATAATAATAATAATAATAATAATAATAATAACAATAATTTAATAATAATAATAATAATAATAATAATAATAATAATAATAATAATAATAATAATAATAATAAATAATAAAAATAAATTACAATAATGACAACAATAATCCTCTCTCTCCCTCTTGTTTCTCACCAGTTTTCAAAATATGGAGAAAAAAAAAAAAAATTCAATACAATCACAGACAGTATAACGCTCCACCCACGATATTAGCCGTGTACACTCCCAGCTGAGAGTGAAGGTCACACACACACACACACACACACACACGCGCGCGCGCGCGCTCAGAGTGTCAACATGACTTCACACCTAATATTTTTCCTTAACTGTGTGAAATATTATGAACCTTTGTTGAATATGTACGACAGTGAACTAAATGTGTGTTAATTATTTACTCCTATGATAACTGGGAGAGGATTTCAAAGGTTTACAGCATTTGTGATAATAATAATAATAATAATAATAATAATAATAATAATATAAATAATATAAATAATAATAATAATAATAATAATAATAATAACAATAATAATAATAATTAGTGACAGCTAAAAATCTATAAAAATCAACCAATACTCGAATTTAATATTTGAAATCTTAAAGCCCTGTTAATGAGTAATATAAACACAGGTAATGTCTATGATGTGTATATGAGACATGAGTGGTGTCCCTTAATTAGTACAGGTGAAACATGAGTGGTGCCCCATAATTAGTACAGGTGAAACATCAGTGGTGCCCCATAATTAGTACAGGTGAAACATCAGTGGTGCCCCATAATTAGTACAGGTGAAACATCAGTGGTGTCCCTTAATTAGTACAGGTGAAACATCAGTGGTGCCCCATAATTAGTACAGGTGAAACATCAGTGGTGTCCCTTAATTAGTACAGGTGAAACATCAGTGGTGTCCCTTAATTAGTACAGGTGAAACATGAGTGGTGTCCCTTAATTAGTACAGGTGAAACATGAGTGGTGTCCCTTAATTAGTACAGGTGAAACATGAGTGGTGTCCCTTAATTAGTACAGGTGAAACATGAGTGGTGTCCCTTGACTAGTACAGGTGAAACATGAGTGGTGTCCCCCAATTAGTACAGGAAACATGAGTGGTGTTTTGGCCTGTACAGGAAACATGGTGTTTCACTAGTATGGTGTAAAAATATGAGTGTGCCTTTACTAAAAGGTGAAATATGAGTGGTGCTCTTAACTAAAGGTAGAAATATGAAAAGTTCTTACTAGTACAGGTGAAACATTAGTGGTGTTTAAGGGGCTTGGTACAGGTGAAACATGAGTGGTGCTCTTTGGCCTTAGTAACAGGAAACATGAAAGGTGCTCTTACTAGTACAAGGTGAAAACATCAGTGCCACTAGCACAGGTGAAAGAAGAGTGGTGCCTTTACCAGTACAGGTGAAACATGAGAAATTCTATACAGGTGAAACATGAGTGGTGTCCCTTAATTAGTACAGGTGAAACATGAGTGGTGTCCCTTAATTAGTACAGGTGAAACATGAGTGGTGTCCCTTAATTAGTACAGGTGAAACATGAGTGGTGTCCCTTAATTAGTACAGGTGAAACATGAGTGGTGTCCCTTAATTAGTACAGGTGAAACATGAGTGGTGTCCCTTAATTAGTACAGGTGAAACATGA
>NW_024743042.1:0-10562 GCF_018991925.1 Homarus americanus | reverse complement strand
TAACAAATATATTACACTTAACATGGCTAATGCAAGTTATATATGGATAGTGGTCAGCAAACAGGGCGACACAAGCTGCAGGTAATATCCGTTTACATTAAATACTTACGATATCCTGACAAATTATAATCATGAAGTAATATTATTCATCAAAATGAAAGTTATTCTTACATCATTTTTCTCACTAATTGGAACTCATATTTCAATATATTTTATATTGAAATTTCTTGGACGTAATGTCCTGTGGGCTGTAGTTAATTACTATAATGATGAGTCTGACAAACTGTACTTCCGTCACGGGCAGTCGAGTGGGCGGTGCAAATTAATTAATTTAGTTTTTGATAATTTATAGAATTTGTAACCCAACTGAATATAATACACAAAGTTACAAACCTTTATTTAGCGCCAGCATCAAGTATTAAACTTATCGTGTAGAGTCTTGACCACTGAGAGTATAACCTGTTGTGTGTGTATCAAGATCTCTGATTGGCTGGGACTCCAACACAGGTAAAAGCAATTAAAAGGTAAATAGGGTCATCAGCATGTTTGTCTGGCAATCCTATCGGTTGCTTCTATGTACTTACTGGGCGTAAGCAGATTGGTTACTGAGCAAGCACAGGTTTAACCTATCGGAACAAACCTTTCGGTCATTACGAGAGACGCAGTTAAATTCAGATCATGATTATAGCGGATTTCCTTCAATCGTTATTGATCTCGAATTCATGTAAAGATAATTAATAGATATAATATAATTAATAGTTATTGAAACAATATAAGTTTAAGAATCAATAATTATCACGTAATATATTATATGTAGTAGCAGATGTGTCTTCACTCCTTCAACTTTACCCTGCTAGTCATCGCTCCTTAACACGCTACATACCCGTCCTTGTGTCCACTGTTACCCCAGGAATTATAAATCCCGGTTCTGGATGACAAATTTCCGTGATTGAAGAAGAGGGTGGGAGAGAGAAGGAAGTGTGCTGGTGACAGAACAGACAACACGAGAGAAACACCTGTATAATGGGACAGGCTCCCCAGGCTCACCAGCAGTGGGTTAGACTAAGCAGCCTTTGTTGTGGTGTTCGGGACGGGAGAAAGCCGCCAGACGAGTAAATGGAAATGTTTGCTGACGACGACCACTGCAGATATGAAAGGGAGGAATAAGGCGGAACTCTTGATATTAAATTCCTGGATAAATCTTCCTTGTAAGTGATGGCAGCAATATGACGCCTCCCCTTTCGTTAATTATAAAAACTAACTACATATGTTTGCACATTTAAACATAAATTGAATTTTAGTCGCAGGGAAAGATGACTTCGTATATACATGGACACAGGATGGGGCCAGCAGTGCAGTGTATTAGTCAGAACACTAAGACCAACACGTTACCACACTATATAAAACATATCGGTCCTGAATATCTAAAAGTAGTTATTTAATATAGAAAAATAAACATATCTTGTACTGGGAGTCTTTCCTTAGATCTTGAAGTACATTAATTACTACGGTATAACAACAACTACAACAGTAAATATAAACTTATCGTAAATAAACGTAAAATTCAACTAAAACCACGAGAATAGGATTAGTGTCTCATGACTCTAATAGAACATAACAACAGGTACACAATATATCACCAACACGTACACACTACACATGTCTAGTCTGGTGGTGTAGTAATGTGTGTCTTTAAGCAGAGACAGAATACCAACAATACAATTATCTTGTGTTATGAGATAATGAGAACTAAATATACCTTGAGACTTCCATGACTTTCTTTTCAGTGTTGATTAATTATTTTCCATGACAGGATCTTATTTCAGTATTTTCTTAGGTTGTTTGAACGTTAATGACAAAATCCCAAAGTTTGGGTAATATATAACGCAGTGCTGTGGTGCTGGTCATTCTTAGACCCCTCTTATCACTGCTGTAAACGTGTCATCTCTCCTTCACGAATATTATGGTTCTTACTGATTAAAATTGTGTACTCGGAGGTGTACACTTGTACAGTTGTCTAAGAGTTCCTTTATCCCGTGTGGTGAGGTTATTTATGTAGATAACAGTAATAATAATAATAATAATAATAATAATAATAATAGTAATAATAATAATGATGATGATGATGATGAAGATTGATGATTGATGATTGATGATGATGATGATGATGATGATGATGATTAAAACCTTGTTTCCTAACCATTTAAATTATAATACGTAAACTAAATCAACTTCATTAACATTATTTACCTGACAAATAAGTAAATTGACATATAAACATTTCACTTCATTAACATATTCAATTAACAACAATAAAAATATCCAATAAATTACATTATTCCCAGATGTAAATTAGTTTACTTATTAATCCATTTGTGCATAATAACTACATGTTATTATGATATAAACAGATAAACATCACAAAGAGAGATATAATGCTTCACTTATCAGGTTTTGTGTGAGAGTTACCGAGATGTAATAGAGCACAGGATACAGCCGATGGAAGTATGGGGCATGGTACAGTGCTCAGGGCCAGGCGTCATGGTACAGTGCTCAGGGCCAGGCGTCACGGTACAGTGCTCAGGGCCAG
Organism: Homarus americanus; assembly: GCF_018991925.1. Lineage (NCBI taxonomy): Eukaryota > Metazoa > Arthropoda > Malacostraca > Decapoda > Nephropidae > Homarus > Homarus americanus. Next base: position 7,972 of record NW_024743042.1, on the reverse strand, counting down.
GCGTCATGGTACGGTGCTCAGGGCCAGGCGTCATGGTACAGTACTCAGGGCCAGGCGTCATGGTGCAGCTCAGGCCAGGTCATAATAATAATAATAATAATAATTAACGGTTTATTGAAAGAGCTTGGCAGCCAGAAGGCTGAAAATATACAGTTACATATTTGGGGAATGGGTTACGAGTTACAAATAATATACAAGTAACATAAGTGACACAAATAAGACATATAATAACTTAGATGGGGATCAGCTCAAACTACAGTTCATTTCAACATAGTGACAGTGTAAGGAGCAGTGTTTACCGGGAGTGAATACACTGATTTATTACATGTTATTGATAATTTTTACAATGGTTGGGACTGGGCTGTTCTTATAGCGATCGGTTCGTGCACGTATGGGCTGGATGCGGTTGTGGTGTCATGGTACAATGCTCAGTGCCAGGCGTCATGGTGGCCGGTGCTCAGTCAGGGCGTCAGTGGTACAGTACCTGTGGGCTGTATGTCATGGTACAGTGCTCAGGCCAGGCGTCATGGTACAGCACTAGGGCCAGGCGTCATGGTACAGTGCCTAGGCCAGGCGTCATGGTACAGTGCCCAGGGCCAGGCGTCATGGTACAGTGCTCAGGCCAGGCGTCAGGTACAGTGCTCAGGGCCAGGCGTCATGGTACAGTGCTCAGGGCCAGGCGTCATGGTACAGTGCTCAGGGCCAGGCGTCATGGTACAGTGCTCAGGGCCAGGCGTCATGGTACAGTGCTCAGGGCCAGGCGTCATGGTACAGTGCTCAGGGACATGCGTCGGTATGTGTTCTCAGACAGGCGTCATGGTACAGTGCTCAGGGCCAGGCGTCATGGTACAGTGCTCAGGGCCAGGCGTCATGGTACAGTTCTCAGGGACAGGTGTCACGGTACAGTACTCAGGGCCAGGCGTCATGGTACAGTACTCATAACTAAGTCTTAAGATAATTACGCGTGAAAATGGTTCAATATACATGTAATTATAAGCAAGAATATATAAAAAGATATATTTAGTTATGCTCTTAAATATAATTACCGTGTTTTCAAGGAGTTTTTTATTTACTAAGTATTTCCGAGGAAGACCTTTACCGTGTGGTTAAGAATAAGATAAATTTTTTTATTACAGGAAACTGATGAAAACAAACCTCTGTTATTTAGTAAAAGAAATTTAAAGAAGTAAATATTCTGAAAAGATAAAACAGAAATAATTATGTTTATTTAGCCATTAGTAACATTTACATTACTATTAATAAACAGTACACACACTATGTAGCTTTTTACTCGAGGCAAACGTAACCGAATATATTAATTTAAACGCATTATATTGCCACCAGATCCACTCATGGTTAAGACTTAAGACGTTAAGCGTAATGTTGGCACCTACAGTTTTATGTTAAACCTCTCCCAGTCCCCCCTCCCCCCTCACACTCCCAACAGTCCCTCCTCCCCCTCAAAGTCTCTCCTCCCCCCTCACACTCCCCACAGTCCCTCCTCCCCCCTCACACTCCCCACAGTCCCTCCTCGCCCCTCCTAGTCTTTCCTCCTGCAGCTCTCTTGTGTTCAGAGTTCGTACCTCAAACATATTCTTGAATCTTTCTCAGCTTTAGACAAAGTCCGTGGAATTGTTTTATTTTCTTCTGGAGATTGAACTCTTCCCTCACTGTCACGTTCACACACACACACACACACTAATTCTCTGGATGCAGGAGGTCCCGGGTTCAAATCTTGGACAAGCCCTTTCGTTATGTTAGATGTTGAAAACTTTATAACATCTTTATAATTTTTACCATCTCGTGGGTCTGCAGCCGCCAAAAGGTTCTTTGAGTCATCCCCATGCCGTGACCAGGATTCGAACCTGGGTTATTGCGGCCACAACGCAATGTACTAACCACTATACGATCACGGCCGCTGACTCACGTTATAGTGACTCAGGAAATATTAGTCTAGACTACGACAGATTAGGTTCGCTTAGGATAGGTTAGAACAGGTTACGATAGATCAGGGTAGGTGGGGTCCAGGCGGTGTTTGCCAAGTGGGGTACAAGAGGCGTCTTCCAGGTGGGGTCCAGGTGTCTTCCAGGTGGGCCCCAGGAGGCGTCTTTCAAGCGGGGTCCAGGTGGAGTCCAAGAGCCGTCTTTCAGGTAGGGTGCAAGAGCCATATTTCAGGTGGGGTCCAGAAGGAGTGTTCCAGGTGGGGTCCAGGAGGCGTCTTTCACGTGGGGTCCAGGAGGCGTCATACAAGTGGAGTCCAGGAGTCTTATTTCAGTAGGGTCCAGGTGTCTTCCAGTTGGGGTCCAGAAGACGTCATCCAGGTGGGCTCCAGGAGACGTCTCTCAGGTGGGCTCCAGGAGACGTCTTGCAGGTGGGATCCAGGGGGCAATTTTCAAGTGGGGACCAGGAGGTGTCTTTCAGGTGGAGTCCATGAAGCGTTTTTCATGTGGAGTCCAGGAGGCGTCTTCCAGGTGTAGTCCAGGGGGCGTCTTCCAGGTGTAGTCCAGGGGGCGTCTTCCAAGTGGGATCCAGGAGGCGTCTTCCAAGTCGGATCCAGGAGGCGTCTTCCAAGTCGGGTCCAGGAGTCGTCTTCCAGGTGGGGTCCAGGAGACGTCTTACAGGTGGGGTCCAGGAGGCGATTTTCAGGTGGGGTCCAGGAGGCGTCTTCCAGGTAGGGTCCAGGAGACGTTTTACAGGAGAAAATTAGAGTAACTGGAGAATAGCTGCGACGTTTAGTGGGGTTACATTGGATAACACCCTTGTCACATCTGACCGGAGCTGGTTATCAAATCCACGTCACTCACGTTATCATTGCATGGCATCAATTCCTTAAATCTATCTATCTTCTCTTTATTATGCAGCGGCCTGTTGGTCTAGGGGTATGATTCCTGCTTTGGGTGCAGGAGGTCCCGGGTTCAAATCCCGGACAGGCCCGTTCGTTATGTTAGATGTTGGAAACTTCATAACATCTTTATTAACTTCAGCAACTCGTTTGTGTCTGTAGCCGCCAAAAGATTCTTAGATCAAATCCATGGACTTAAAGAATCCTTGTATAGTTTTACCAGGTGTGTAAATTAATGAAACAATAAGCCGGGGTAATAATGTAGTGAGTTTGTGTTTGAGGGCAGGACTGTTCCTTCCAGCACGTGTGATAGTGAAGTAGATGATAGCTCTGTTAACTGTGGTAGATGGTTGTTTTGGGAGTATGTTTGTGTCGGTTGTTTGTCGAGGAAGGTTTGGGGAACCATTTGTCATTAGTCCTATTTCCTCAACCTCTAAATATACCACCAGTCCAGTAGCCTCATTACTTGTTTAATCTCCTGCTATCATTTATAGAGGTTAGGTTAGGTTAGGTTAGGTTAGGTAGGTCAGGTCAGGTCAGGTCATCCGCCACGAAGCTAATCTTACCATCCACCGTAATATATCTCTTTTATTATCACCATTTTTTACTCGCTTACCAGTGATTTTCTCTGAGAATTTTACCCATCCCTCTTTTAAGATTTTTATACACTTTTATGTAAGGATTTGTACCATTTTTCTGTCTCTTATTCGTGGACTTTTATATTGCACTATTTAGATTCTATGTTTTTGTTAAGTGTGTTACTAATGTTTTGTCCTTTTCTCTTCTCTTCTCTTATTTTAGTTTGTTTTTATTTTACTATAATTTCTTCCCTTTTTTCCTATTTCCTCACTTCCTTCGCTGCGTCTACCGTCACTCTTAATAGATTATCTCCGCTAACACCTTCAGTACAGGGACGCCACTTCTAATACTTTATTTGGTTAACGCCAGACGATATTATTCAGCACAGAAGGGGCGCCGTACACAAGGGGTTAATGTTGTCTAGTTCTGCATCATGTGTCACGCCATAAACCAATCACAGTAGACCAGTTGACACGAGACGCTGACAGCTAAGAGTAGTGTCAGGATGTTTATGTAAATGACGTCATAGCCGCAGCACAGGAACAGGGTGTAGTACCCGACCGGCTTAGTGAAGAATAACCTCGTCAGTCGCTTATGATTTGATACTGGTGTGTTGTTGAAGCTTCCGTCTCAAGGATCATATTTCAGAGGTGATGGAATTCTCTGTTATGGATTTCTCATCGACTGTATGTACTGGAAACTTTGTGGAAACATAGGAAGAACTTTATGTTTTGTCTAGTTACTGTATAAAGTTTCCACCAAGAAGCTTAAGAACTGTCAGATTGTGTAAGATTAGGTAATAATCACGACGTACAGTACCAAAGTTTTAATTGTACTTTGAAACAATCGTTAGTTGTTCGGGTCACTTAGCCATGGAAGATAATTTTTCTGAAAGTCCAAACTTCTGACAGAGTGCAAATTTTAAATGCTCAAAAAGTAGTTTTATTTGTGTTATTAGTATTGTATTCCTGTAATAGTTGAATGTGTTTTATCTTCATGTCGGGAGGAAGAACAATTTATGTTAGGTTGATAAATTTGATAAGCAACAATAAAATTTTTTTTAACTATTTGAACAGAGAATAAATTAAAGAAATATAGAAAACTGATAAAAAAGATGTAAAAAGTAAACCTCAAACTTTATAATTATATATTACAAAAAACTGATAACTTATTACATCTACAGAGAAAACCTTAAAGAACGAAATATAAAACACAGGAGCTACTGGCTCAACATATTAGACACCCTCGCGTCTTAACTTATTAAACAAAGTCACTCGTATTTATCGGGATATGAAATTTTAGGTAACAAGACAATTGGAACAGATATATGAGTTATTAGTTTGGTGGCGTTGTTGGAAGGCAGAGAGAGAGCCACGTTCAGTTGATGGCGCCATTATGAGTAACGACACATGAGCCAATAGTAACATCGCCGTTGTTGTAACATACAGCACTAACAACTTACCAGTGTTAACAGAGGAAGCTAAACGATATGATAATACTGAAGAATTATTAAAATACTTCATGGTGACGTAAGATAGTGAAGAACATTTAGGAATATAAGGATTTGTATTAGTGAATTGATTCCTCCGTCAAGGAAGAGACTAATGAACTCGCTGAAGCTGTAGACTGTAGCTGTAGTGTGAGTAGATGACTGAAATTCTTGCAAGTTTCATAATCAATCAATCAAAGTATCAATCAGATGTTATGAAAACATTATCGCTTTTTATTTTTTGTTTAATTATTTATTATTATTATTTTTAACGGGGATTAGCCCACCCGGGCACAGGTCAATGACCCACATCAAGGCCTGGGGGCGAAGATATAATAATAATAATAATAATAATAATAATAATAATGATGATGATGATGATGATGATGATGATGATGATGATGATGATGATGATGTTTGATGTACAGTTAAAACAAAAAATCATTAGAGAGAAACGATATATGTATGTTGTGTTCTCATAGTAAGAGAAACAATTGAGAACCTGCAATTGTGTGTAAATGAGGCAGAAAGTCAGATCAACAGCCTAGGACTTGGTCACAATTTTCGTAATGCCATATGGCAGCAGGGTCGACCATTAGACAACACATTATGCTTCCAATGTCTTCCCAGGCGGTAGTACCTCCCTGTTTGGTAGCTGCCTGTTTTGTATGGATTTTCAAGATTAATTATTTAAGGGAAGAAAACTCATGGCTATAAGGGTAAAATTTCTAAGGACCTGGGCCAAGACAGACATACAGGTACTGTACCAGGTAATGAGTCAGACCCACAGGTACTGTATCAGGTAATAAACATCCGACTCGGCTGGTTAGGTTAGGTTATGTTAGGTGAGGTTAGGTTAGGTTAGGTTAGGTTAGGTTAGGTTAGGTTGTGGCTAAACGACTACTGACTATACGACTAAAATATGAAACATCAATATTGAACTTCACACAGGCCGTCCAATATTTTTTTCTTTAACTCTTGGTAATCGAACTTTGCTGAGAGATTACCTCAGTAAGATTAACCCATGATTGCGTGGGGCCTAAGACGCGGGGGATGATCATTTTGGTGTAGAATTTCTTAGGAGGAGCTACTCGTTCATGGTGCAGACATGTCTTAGAGACTGTGAGGAGACTTTACATATCTTATATATCATGTAGAATTATTACACTACAGTTAAAAAGTGTATTTTTCATATACTGTAACGCTTCATGCACCAATTAATTTTAAAGCAAACTCAAACAAGAGGTTAATTAAAACTAGAATTATAAAGTGTAATAAAGTCATGCAGGAGAAGAGTCAAGACACAAACAACAGCTCATTGATCTGGTCTGGATTCATCTCGTTTGAACCTGCAGGCAGACTTGTGTAAGACGGAGGTGTGTTGTACAGAAACACAACACAACAACCTAATGCACATCACCAGGTGTGGAGAGTGGCCCATCAGAACACATCACCAAGTGTGAAGAGTGGCCCATCAGAACACATCACCGGGTGTGGGGAGTGGCCCATCAGAACACATCACCAAGTGTGGGGAGTGGCCCATCAGGTGCAGGGAGAAGAAGTTATCCTCCCGTCGTCTTGTTTGCCTTTGTAAATAACTAAACAACTTGTGATTACTTGTGGCAGTCAGGTGCACCGGAGTCTGTGGAAGCCATCACAAGTTTATGAATTTTCCTGGCGGCAGACGCCCCCAGTGTCTTAACCTGAGAGTGTTTACCAAGAGTAGTGGTGTGTTGCCTCTCCTTCTTTATTACTGTGTGTATGTGTGTGTGTGTATGTGGGTGTCCTTGCGTGCGTGAGTTGGTATGTGTACGTGTGCGTGTGTGTGTCTGGGTGCGCGTGTGACAACACCACGAATAAGACGACAGGTTAGTGAACAACATAAGTTTTTAACTCTCGGTTACAGAGACTGTCATTGTTTTTATCTTTAGCAACATTTTTGTTTATTTATTATTTTTACTTTTTCTGGCTCCGCATTACATAAATATGCTGCTGAATTTGTACTGTATTTAACATGTTACAACGAGTCGTGTATATTATTAACGCCCATAACTGTGTCCTATTTCACACGCCATTTATTTCTTCCGTGTATGTTGTGAAAAATGTTTTGATCGAGCATGATGTTGGCCATTAAAATAATTGTAAAATGTCACAGCGTATTAATACACCATATTTCTAGCTACGTCACCTTTTATATTATCATGTTGATACTTGATTCGCCTTTTCAACATAAGCTATTATAGAATGTTGTCTATTAAGTGGCCTTTACCTGGATTAGCTCAGACACTACAGTGATCGGGATAATTCAAAAGACGTAAACATGAAGTTCGACCAAACATTGTTTCGTCACATCCACAGGAGAGATAAATGGAGTGTGAAATAGAAGAATATTGAGCAACTTTAAATGGACTACAACTTTTCTCCTATCAAGTGTTTAACTGGAGAAAATTCATCTCGTTTTCGTCAAATTAAAAACAGTTGTGGTAAAGCGGCGGTGAAGAGGCCATTGTGTTGTGGTCGACAGGCTCCTCTGTGCTGGAGTTGTGATGATAACATTGGAAGGGAACACACAGGTTTATTAGACCACCTTTAGCATCACGCAACACATAATTACAGTTAATGGGTGTGAAACAAGAGCTTCAGGGATCAAGTTGCATTATTGGTTATAAGTTATGAAGGTGTGAAACATGACTCTCAAAACATGGGTTCGAAATTAAACTGTGGACTAAAGCAAGGTCTATAGAGTACAAGGTCTGCTCCTAGTGAACGAAACAGTGACACAAGACAAGTGGCTTTGTTCCTACAGGAGGTGTGACTCATGGCTTATTCTGTTAGGTCCTTATGAGGTTGATGCACCTGTGTGTTGTGTTACCTGGTGGTGGTGGACGAGGGTGTCACAGTGTGTTGTGTCATCTGTTAGTGGTGGACGAGGGTGTCACAGTGTGTTGTGTCACCTGGTGGTGGTGGACGAGGGTGCCACTGTGTGTTGTGTCATCTGGTGGTGGTGGACGAGGGTGTCACAGTGTGTTGTGTCATGGTGGTGGACTAGGGTGCCACAGTGT
>NW_024743041.1:0-30285 GCF_018991925.1 Homarus americanus | reverse complement strand
CAACTGCGTGAAGGTCGTAGATGACATCCTGCTCTTCGACGATGATCTCCCGGCCCACTTGAACCGAGTTCATCTGATGCTCACAAGATGTCGTGCCCATGGTATCACCCTGAACAAAGATAAATTTGTGGTCGCCGCCCCCCAAGTTAACTACTGCGGCTACAACATCTCGCCAGAGGGGATCTCAGCTGATGAGGAGAAGGTCAAGGCCATCAGGGACTTCCCTACTCCAGCGAACCTGACCGACCTTCGCTCATTTATGGGCCTGGTAAATCAGCTGGCCGACTTCTCCCTTAAAATCGCCACATCAGCCCAACCTCTACGCCCCCTCATGAGCCCCAAGCGCTCTTTCCTCTGGACTCCTGACCACGACCTAGCGTTCAGGAATGTTAAGAAGGCGTTGCTGTCACCACCAGTCCTGGCACCCTTCGACCCATCCTTACCAGTGGTCCTCCAGACCGACGCCTCCCGTCTATACGGCCTCGGATATGCCCTCCTTCAAGACCACGGCCAGGGTAGACTGTGCTTAGTTCAGTGTGGCTCCAGGTTTTTGACGGACACGGAGACCAGATACGCCACCATTGAACTAGAGATGCTGGCAGTCGCCTGGGCTATGGCCAAGTGCCGCCTTTACCTGTTCGGCCTTGGGCATTTCACCCTCATGACGGACCATCGCCCGCTCATACCCATTCTTAATCACTACACGTTGGACGCCATCGAAAATCCTCGCCTCCAACGTCTCAAAGAGAAGATCGCCCCTTACGTCTTTACAGCTGTGTGGCGCGCCGGGAAGCTTCTGTGCATACCAGACGCCCTCTCCCGAGCCCCCGTTAGTCGCCCCACACCTGAAGATGAAGTCGACTGTACCACGGCCGCTGCTCACGTTCGGTCTTTAGTGACACACACAGCCACTTCTCTTGCTGACAAGACGACGACGACGCCCTCCATCGAAGACGATAGGACTCTCCAGGAGCTTCGCATCGCCGCCGCTCAAGACCCGGCATACGTCCAACTCCTCGACTACGTCTCCGCTGGATTCCCCACCAACCGCGACGACATTCACGCCTCCGCCCTCCCCTTCTGGAAGCTAAGGGATAGCCTCTATGCGGACGGAGAGCTGGTGTTGTACGGCCCCAGGATCGTCGTTCCCGCTGCCCTCCGCCGGCGCACCTTATCCCGCCTCCATGACAGCCACCGCGGCGTTGAAGCCACCAGGCGCAGAGCCCGTCAGACCGTCTTCTGGCCTGGTATTGACGCCGATATTAAGAGTACGGTTGAGGCCTGTGAGCCTTGCCAGCAACTCTAACCCAGCCAGCAACAAGAGCCGTACCTGTGCAATGACCTCCCAAAGCGGCCCTTTGAGTCCGTGTCCGCCGACTTCTTTAATGTGGCCGGAAAGTCTTTCCTGGTGGTCGCCGACAGGCTCTCTGGATGGCCCGTGGTAGTTCCCTGTGGTCGGGACACCACCTCTTCCAGGGTCATCCGGATGTTTTGTTGCTTCTTCCGGGAAGTCGGAGTGCCTCTCCGCCTCCGAACCGACGGTGGGCCCCCGTTCAATAGCCACGAGTTCAAGAGCTTCGCCGAACGCTGGGGCGTCCACCACATCGTCACCTCCCCTCATTACCCGCAGGCTAATGGCCACGCCGAGGCAGCGGTAAAGTCCGTAAAATACCTCATCCTCAAGACAGCACCGACGGGGAACCTGGACTGCGAGGAGTTCGACAGGGGCCTACTGGAACTCCGTAACACCCCTACCCCTGCCGGACGCTCTCCTGCCCAGGTGTTGTATGGCCGCCCCCTTCGTACTTGTGTGCCTGCCCACCCCCAGTCCTTCTTAGATGAATGGCAGATCAAGGCGGACGAGTGTGACCGCCGTGAGGCTGCCCAGATGGCCCAAGTGACAAGCCACTATGACGCCCAAGCCCGCCCCCTTCCCAGGTTGGCCGTCGGCCAGCAAGTACGAATCCAGGACCCGACGTCACACCGCTGGGACAAGGTTGGGGTCATCATGGGCCGTGGCGAGCCTCGTTCGTACCAAGTCCGCCTCCCCAGTGGTCGTGTGTGGTGGCGAAACAGACGCCACCTCCGCCCAGTGCCACCCTCTAGTGACGAACCTTCCTCCCCGTCCCCTGTGTCCCCTTGCCCAGACCAGGAACGAAGGTCGTCAGTTGATCCTCCCATTGTCCCTCGCCGCTCCCCCCGACTCATGGAAAAAGAGTCCGTAGCCACTCGAGATTGCACTACGAGCGTAAAGGGGGAGGGAGGTGTATAGATATGTACATACCAAGATATGTGAACACGCCTGACACCAGGACTCTTGTTACCATTCATTGTACCAGTTATTCACATGTCTGTATTACTACATATTATTATAGCATGTCTGATGTCCATGCTTATGTCTAATGCCTATGTTCATTTACTATGTCCCGATGTACTATGTCTGTACCGCGCTAGTCGAGTAATTAGAAGACCTCATTTATTGTCCTAGGAATGTCTAGCAACTCCCCTTGCCTGGCTAGCTAATTTCCCTCAGATCGGCCTCGGCCTACCTACGGTCCGGGGTCCCTAGTAACCGCTCCTGTATCGGTTGGCTATCACGCCCAGTCTTGTACCACTTGTTGAATATATCTACTGCTCGTGCCCTGGAGTTTCAAGAACCTTGTCTAGGATTACATCCACCACACCACAGTTCTAACAAGGGAGTCGACAGTGTTGACATAGCCAGAGCATTTTGCAATTTGGAGAAATTCAGTAATTTGACAAGTGAAGAAGTGAACATGTGTAAAGGTGTTGTGTATGCATCTATGTCCAAGCCTTGCATTGCAAACTGTCCAGAAAGATTCACCAAAGCAATCCAAGCCCTTAAGAAAAATAAGGATCTACATGTCACTAAAGCAGATAAAGCCAACACAGTAGTGATTTTAAACAAAGATGACTATATCTCTCAAATGAATGACCTTTTATGTGATACTACAACATATTCTAAACTCATAAATAATCCTCTCAACACTGTCAACACCCAGTTCAACAAAAAACTGAAGTCCCTATTGAGAGGCAAAGCTACTCTCATTAAACATCTTACTTCAACGTCCCCTCCACTGCCATACATGTACGGTGTAATCAAGACCCACAAGCCCAAATAACCCAGCAAGACCCATCATTAGCTTAGTTGGGTCAATCCCTTATAAACTATCTAAATGGTTAGTTTCATTACTAAATCCCCTAGTTGGCAACATTTCTAACTCCAATATCAAGAATAATATGGATCTGGTTGATAAACTCAATAACTTACACATTAATTATGATTTTAAACTGGTCAGTTGTGATGTAACATCACTCTTTACAAAGGTCCCAGTTGATGATTTACTAAAGTTCCTCATAGATTCCCTGGATGATATTTCACTGCCAGTCTCGAAAGACGACTTCATCGAACTCATCAGACTATGTATTAAGGATTGCAAATTCGAATTCAATGGAGAATATTATGATCAAAAATTTGGTATGGCAATGGGTAATCCACTCTCACCTGTATTAAGCAACCTATATATGGAATTCTTTGAAAAGAAACTATTAAGTAATATTTTACCACCTTCAGCAGTCTTGCTTAGATATGTTGATGATGTATTATGTCTCTGGCCATGTAATGAGGACCTAAAAGCTTTCCTGCCACAACTTAACAACTTAGCCCTCTCGATCAAATTCACTGTGGAATTAGAGCAAGACTGTAAATTGCCATTCCTAGACTGTCTGATACACAGAATAGGTAACACTTTTAAGTTTAGTATTTATAGAAAACCAACTAATGTGTGTTCATACATTCATTATTATTCTGCCCACCATAATAAAGTCAAACAGTCAGTATTTTCAACAATGTTTTTACGTGCCTTGAGAATTTGCAGTCCGGAATTCATTGATGAGGAATACAAATATATATATAATATTGGCTCAAACCTTAAATACCCTAGATCTTTCATAGACAAATGCCTAAACATTACTAAGAAAACTTTTTATAGAACTGATCCCAAGCCCACACATGACCATAAGAATATCTTAATATTACCATTTCACAAAAATTTCTCACACATTCCTTCACAACTAAAAACCTGGAACGTCAATGTGGCATTTAAAAACTCATGCACTGTTAAACAAATGTTAATCAAGAACTCCCCCAACAATACAGGTGGCTGCATTTATAAGGTTCCTTGCAAGGAATGTAATATGTTTTACTCAGGCCAGACAGGTAAAGATCTTGTAACTAGACTTAAACAACATAAATATAGTGTTAGGACAGGCCAGGAATCCAATGCTCTGTTTGTTCATTTGAGGGATAATAAGCATGGCATTGACTGGGATAATGCCTCCTCAATATTACCTTGTAATTCAATTGACAGTAGGAACATTATAGAATCTAGTCTTATTAAACATACCGAAGCATTCAACATGAATTTGAGTAATGGCATGTACAAACTGGACAATTTTGTAATTAAGAAGATTTGTAACCAGGTGAGAAGGTTGGGTCACCTTACCCTCTGACCTGACTACCAACCATTGCAGTGCTTTCTAAAGATTAGAAGGGTCATTACCTAATACCTGACAATTGAGGACCTGATCTCACCCTCCTCTGTATATATACACCTTGTTTTGTACTTCTCCTTAGTCTGTACTCACCCCTGAAGATGTGAATTACACGAAAGCGCTTGGGAACTTCGTGCTTTCTTTTTCCTTGTGGTTATCAGCATATATCTGGATCACGCGCACCTACAGTGATTTACTTGCATATATATATATATATATATATATATATATATATATATATATATATATATATATATATATATATATATATATATATATATATATATATTAATAAAACAAAGATGTCTGTGTGTCCACACGAGAATCTTGGAAACTACTTTACCTATCTGGACCAAGCTTGGCATGGATAGCAAGTGTCATGTGGGGATCTCAAAAAAAAATCCAACCAACCCGACCCGACCCGACACGCCTGAGAGAACGAGAGAAAGAGAGAGAGACTAACCGTCAGCCTGGACTCACACACGTAGAAAAGTCGTATTACCTCCTATGATTTACAGCTATTTTGATCCTTAGGTTCTCCTTCATTATGGCTTACTTTTCTCTGCATCTAACCTCCATCAGTTACACCAAGCAGAGGATGAAAAGTCGTATCCCATCCCACGTATTATAGCTAATTTTATCCTTATGCTCTCACTCATTACAGCTTACTTTTCTTTGATCTCTAACTTTTCTAGGCTGTCCATTCTAACAAGGTAGGTAGGTAGGTAGGTAGTCCATTCTAACGAGTTATGCCGAACGTACGATATTTCACAACGCTTAAATCAATGTGGTTACGTCCTACCTTAGTAAATCTATTCCTTGTCATGGCCATCTATATAAATAACTGAAAGAGCGTCTCTATATGAATAAAAAAAAGAGCGTCGGTGGTACATGTCAACTTTTTGCCGAGGGAGTGTTCGGCCACTGTTTGTTCCCAACTTTGCCCGGGGAAGGAAGGATTGTAATCGCGCTGAAAACAAAAACTAAGATCAAATCTAACTGAACAAAATGCCGCCAAAGAAACGACCAAGGCTGTCAATTCTTGAAAGAAGACAGAGAGATGCACTGAGAAAGCAGCAATCAAGATCAAGTGAATCAAGGCAACAACGGGCTGCACGTTTACAAACTGACAGAGAGCGAACAACAGCAAGTCGGTCACAGGAAACAGATCAGGAAAGGGAATCCCGTCTTAAAGCTGACAGACAGCAAACAGCAGAAAGACGTTCTCAAGAACATGATCAAACGCTTGAAATTCGTTTGAATGCTGATAGACAGAGAGCTGCGGGATCCAGAATTCTAAGAAAGAATACACAGTGGCATCCACTTGCAAGAGCAGCATATAACTATGACAATGAGACAGAATATGAAAAGTATCCTTCTGTTGTCATTGGCAACATGGATAAGAAATGTGAACACTGCGGTGCAAAGAAGTATAAAGGAGAATCTGCTGGACTGTGCTGCTCTCATGGGAAAGTACGACTGCCAAATTTGGAAAAACCACTACAACCATTGAAGACTCTCATGCTGGGAACAACACCAGAGTCAAAACACTTCTTGGAAAATATACGGAAGTACAATTCATGCTTCCGGATGACATCCTTTGGAGCTACCAGAGTAGTTCGTGAGCACAGATACATGCCCACATTCAAAGTCCAGGGTCAAGTCTATCACAAAGCAGGATCCCTCTTACCACTGGAAGAAGAGCAGGCAAAGTTCCTCCAAATCTACTTCATGGGAGATCATGAAAAGCAGACTACTATCAGGTGTGGCAACATTCAAGGTGTCAGACATGACATTGTCCTATCTATCCAAGAAATGCTGCATGAGCGCAACACGTATGTACAGTCATTTAAAATGCCCTGTACAACATGCCTTCTGACGAGTACAAAGTCAGGATCAAAGCAGACACGACCCCTAAGGGAGAACATGAAAGAAGACTCAATGCTCCTGTAGTTGATGAAGTAGCCATCCTGATTGTCGGTCAAGAGTTTGAGAAAAGAGACATCATACTCAAAATGAGAGACGAGTCGCTCACAAGAATATTAGAGACACATCGATCCTATGATGTACTGCAGTATCCTCTCATCTTCTGGAAAGGTGAAGACGGATATCACTTCAACATTCCTCACACAGATCCAGCGACTGGTCCGGCAAAAGTAGGTAAGAAAGTCTCATCCAACGACATTTATTCATACAGATTCATGATGAGAGAAGACAGTTTCAACCAGATACTAAGATCAAGGAACCTCTTCCACCAGTTTGTAGTGGACATGTAAGCCAAAATTGAAACAGAAAGACTCACCTTCATACGACTCAACCAAAAGAAGCTCAGGGTTGATGACTACATTCATCTGAGAGATGCAGTAGCAAGGGATGGACATGTGGGCAATTTTGGACAGCTGGTGATTCTCCCCTCTTCCTTCACTGGAGGTCCGCGAATACATGTATGAAAAGACTCAGGATGCCATGACCTACGTCAGAAACTATAGACGACCAGATCTCTTCATTACTTTTACATGCAACCCTGTATGGACTGACATAACAGAAGCTCTAATGGAAGGCCAGAAAGGACAAGATCGGCATGACATTACAGCGAGAGTATTTCGTCAGAAAGTGATCAAACTCATGGACTTGCTTACAAAAGCATCAATCTTTGGCCCTACACGGTGCTACATGTACTCCACTGAGTGGCAGAAACGAGGTCTACCACATGCCCATGTCTTGATCTGGCTGAAAGAGAAACTTCGACCGAACATGATTGACAACTGCATACGAGCAGAGTTTCCTGATCCAGAAGAAGATCCAGTTCTCTATGAGATCATCAAGAAGCAAATGATTCATGGGCCATGTGGACCATTCAACAGAGGCTCTCCATGCATGAAAGATGGACGTTGCACCAAAATCTTCCCAAAAAACCTGATAAAGGATACTCAGAGTGGAGAAGATGGCTGTCCTCAGTACAGGAGAAGAGCGCCAGGCGCTGGAGGTTTTACAGCAGTGTTGCGACCTGAAACAGACAGTGAAATAACAGTAGACAACAAATGGGTGGTCCCCTACAATCCTCTTTTGAGTAAAGCATTCAATGCGTGCATCAATGTGGAGTTCTGCAATTCAGTCAAGTCCATCAAGTATGTCTGCAAATACGTCAACAAAGGCTCTGACCAAGCGATCTTTGCATTGGAAAAGGATGGAAATCATGATGAGGTGACACAGTTTCTGCAGGGCCGTTATATATGCAGCAATGAAGCCCAATGGAGAATTTTTAGTTTTCCCATACACGAACGATGTCCAACAGTAGTTCATCTGACTGTTCACCTGGAAAATGGACAAAAAGTATACTTCACAGAAGAGTCCCTCCAAATCAAATGGCAAATCCTGCTGATACGACTCTCACTGCATTCTTCAAGCTTTCACAGGAAGATGAGTTTGCTCAAATCCTCCTGTATGTTGACGTACCCAACATCATATGCAGCACTCAAGACAGTGAATAGACAAGTCTGCAGAACCTATCAGGAAACGTGCAATCTCCTTGGCCTACTGGAAGAGATGATGGTCACTGGAATGACACATTAGAAGAGGCAGCAGCTACTCAATCGCCAGTGAGAATGAGGAACCTGTTTGCCATCATGATTGCTACATGTGGACTTTCCAACCCAAGCCAGCTCTGGGAAAACCACCAAGAAAGTCTTTCAGAGGATCTGCTTCATCAAGCAAGAAGAGAACATCCTGGTCAAGAGATTGAGTTCATCGATGACATGTTCAACAGGGCTCTGATCATGCTGGAAGACAAAGTGATAGAGCTATGCGGAAAAAACCTGACTGATTTTGGATTGCCTTCCCCAAACAGAGAAGAACCAGTATCTGCAAAGAGGGAGTTGCTCCGAGAGACAGACTACTCAGTTGAAGTTCTGGCGAATTTTGTTGAAGAAAATGAGCCTCACCTGGTGCCTGATCAAGCAAATGCTTATGAACAGATCTTTTAAGCGATAAAAGCGGAGCAGGGAGGTATAATCTTTCTCGATGCACCTGGCGGGATAGGAAAAACATTCCTGATCAACCTTCTGTTGGCCAAAGTACGTCATCAGGGGAAAATTGCTCTTGCTGTGGCATCCTCAGGCATTGCTGCAACACTACTAGAAGGAGGACGTACTGCACACTCAAATTTTAAACTGCCTCTCAACCTCGCTCACAATGAGAATTCAGTGTGCAACATCAAAAAAGGATCGGCAATGGCAAAACTCTTAGAAAAATGCAGCCTCATAGTCTGGGATGAATGCACTATGTCTCACAAGTTAGCGTTTGAAGCATTGGACAGGACCTTGCAAGACATACGAGAAAATGACCAGCTAATGGGTGGCATTACAATGGTCATTGCTGGAGACTTTCGCCAGACCCTACCTGTCATTACTCGAAGCACTCCAGCTGATGAACTGAATGCGTGCCTCAAGGCATCATACCTTTGGAGAAGTGTTCAGACACTCAACCTATCCACAAACATGAGAGTACATCTACAAGGAGATCAGGATGCTGGACGGCTTGCAAACCTTCTACTACAGATTGGGAATGGAACTTTCCCTATTGATTCAGAAGGATAAATAATCATTCCTCAAAGATGTAGAAATGTTGTTAAGTCCTCAACTGAGCTCACTAACATGGTCTACCCAAACATTATCCACCACTACAAGGATCACAAGCGGCTGCGTGAACGTGCAATTCTGGCACCAAAGAATAAAACAGTGGCTGAAATCAACATGACTTTACTCAGACAGCTTCCAGGCAGTGAGACCTCATTCAAGTCTGTTGATACAGTAATCGACCAAGGCCAAGCAGTCCAGTACCCTGCAGAATTCCTTAATTCTTTGGAGCACGCTGGAATGCCTCCTCACCACCTCACTTTCAAGATTGGAACTCCTATAATGCTCTTAAGAAATTTTGAACCACCAAGGCTCTGCAGTGGCACAAGACTGGTGGTGAAGAACATGATGCCACATGTACTGGAAGCTACAATACTGACAGGAAAAGCTAAAGGAGAGGACGTGTTTATACCAAGGATACCTCTCATCACCGCTGACCTGCCATTTGAGATCAAGCGACTTCAGTTCCCGGTTAAAGTGAGCTTTGCCATGACCATCTACAAGTGCCATGGGACAGTCCCTAAAGATGGTTGGCCTAAACCTGGTGTTTCCTTGCTTCTCTCATGGACAGTTCTATGTTGGATGCTCCAGAGTAGGAACCTGTCAAAACTCTGTACATATTTGCTGCAAATGGCAAAACCAAAAATGTGGTCTACCTTAATGCATTACAGTGAGACAATGTGGAGCCTCCCGGAGGGTGGAGTCCTACCGTGGCCTAGCGAAAGAGCTGCCCGGAGGGCGGCATTTCTGCTAATATATATATATATATATATATATATATATATATATATATATATATATATATATATATATATATATATATATATATATATATATATATATATATATATATATATATATATATATATATGTAACCGGTCGGAATTTACTGGGACTTGGGGTTTATTAAAGATTATAAGATGGTAATGGCAGTGGAAGCGCCCCTTTGAGAAAAATCCCGAACCAGCACAAGAACACTTAAATCTACTAAACAAAATGAATTGTCCGTGACCCGTGGAAGGATAGCGTCTGTGACTGGGATGAATGAGACACACTGTAAAATTTAGACACTTATATTCCCTCCAACACTACAAACACAATCAAATAATGGTACACCAATATGCGCACCTCTTAACTTGAACTTAAAACACTACTCTGGGGAATAAAAGTTATACATGATATAGAAATTTAGAAACTCAGGCAACAATAAATTTGAAGTAGTAAGAAATGTTGCTTGCACACATGAAACAGGCCTTAAGGGCTTTCACAAAATAATATCAGTCACTTAGGAAATGGTATTAAAAAAATAGAAATTAAATACTCTACAATGAATAGGCCTTAAGGGCTTTCAACAACATAATATCAGTCACTTAGGAAATGGAATTAAAAAATAAGAAATTAAATACTCTACAATGAATAGGCCTTAAGGGCACTCAACAAAATTATATCACCCCAACAGATGCACTCTTCCTAACCTAACTTAAACACTACTCTGGGGAACAAAGGTTATACCTGAGATCAGAATTATGAAGAAAAATTAGATGCATTAAAAGAATCAAATCACAGTATCACTCTGGTTCCACTTAATGACACAAACATTCAAAAAACACTACTATCAAAATTATTTAGGAACTATTAAACTACACACGTCAAGATAATATCAGTCTGAGAAATAGTATTAACTACACCCGTAATAAGGGAGATAAAATGTTCCTCTAGGTATCTCCTAGAGTCCTAGACTCACGGTCTCAGTGTGTGACCATTAATTTACTCAGATAGCCTCAGTGTACTCCCAGTGCGTCCATAAAGCGGAAGGGAGTGAGCCAATCAGACCTTGTACAGTTGAGAGAAGCTTTAGCTTCCCGTTAGCAAGAGGGTTTCACTAAGCTGCTCGAGACATGTGGTGTTGTGAGCCGAGGGAGAGGAGAGCTGCTGACCCACGATCGTCCCGTCGTCAGCTGGGCACCCAGACGGCTAGATTCCCTCAAGAGATCCTTTGATACCCCGCTAAACAGTGACAGGCCTACACTGATCGGTCCAATGGCGACAATCGCCACCCTCAATCATCAACGGCAGTCTCAAACGGCAGTCAATCTCTCGCAGTCAAACTCCGGTCAACTCCGGTCAACTCCGGTCAAGTGGGTTCTGACGGAAACCCTGAAATGAACTCACTGTTAGCTCTAGTTTACTTTACCACTGCCCTATCTAACCCTGTCTGAGATCGAATGAGACTTACTTGTTATACTGCAATAGGGCAGCACAGGTGACTAGGCCACGTGACTATTTCTGTGACGGACGCGCAGGGACGTCTTGTTTGTGTGAATGCTCCCCGTGACTGAGGGAGAGCCAGCGTCGCGTCCTCTCAAGGCGTTAGCTTAGGCCTACGTGACATATTTTCCGCCTAACTAATAACTCCTTGGGACACCCGTAACGTTATTCAGACTGATAAACGATCTATAATAATTTCAAATTCAATAATAGTCCCTTAACTTCATGAATCGCATCATTATTAATTCGGCAAATTACATTTAATATCACTTAGGCCTAGTTCCATAACCTCTCGCTATGTGCGGGGAGCGCTCTCTTCCCTCAGACGACCTTGAACGCTCAGTATCGCTAATGGCGGGGCATTTGAAATTTCTGAATATTACAATCGACCCCCCTAAAAAAAGACAGCACTGTCCTCATGTGCTGAGAAAAACATACATACGACCCCCCTAAAAATTTGTTCTAAGGACTGCATCTCACCCCTTTAACGTGCTAAACGCAGCATTTCTGTCTTCTCTTCTCTCCTTTTCTCTCCCGCTAACACTCGACCCCCCTAAAAGAAAACAGCACTGCCCTCATGTGCTGAGAGAACAACTTAGAACCCACCTTCAACTCTGTACTATTCCACTCGCAGCCAGCAACTCCATTTCTTCCTAGCCCAACTCAAAACCAACCAGAACATCACGCTCCCCTTTTGCCTGGCCCTTAACTAGAGAACCAATGTCAAAATTAATACCAGCCCAAAACAAACATGCTCTCCTTTGGCCTGGCCCTTGAACTAAGAGAACCAGTGTCAAAACAATACTCAGTCCATCTCAAACATGCTCTCCTTTGCCTGGCCCTTGAACTAAGAGGAACCAGTGTCAAACAATACTCCGTCCACGTCTCCGAACCTCATGCCGGCAGACCAACCCTCTGACAATGTACCAGTCCATATTAGTGAGGCCCTGGACATTACAACCGTACTCTCAATCCCGCTCATGACAGCAACCACTACTCAACGCACATCTCTGACCTAACCATCTCTCCAATCCCCTCTGCCCTACTCACAACTCCTCCAACTCACCCTCTACAACCTGTCTTTCCTCATTACCATGCACCCTAAACTGTAATTTGTCGGCTTCGTCTTTCAGTTGCAGGCTCGATCGACCTCTCTGAACTACTTCTCTTCATCTTGCTCATCTGGGGTGGGGGCTCCTCGTCCTCATCCTCAGATTCATCCAACGCTGGGTCTCCCGGATGCCTTAGGGTTGGAGCAGCCTTCAAGTTGCTCCGGTTTTCCACTCTCGCTTCCAGGTCTTCTCCCCCACTGGGCTCAATGCGATATAAACCAGGCCTTGGATTTAGGACCTCAACAATGTGCCATCTCGTATCAAACCAATGGTTTTGCAGCTTACACCGGCCTATTTTTACATTGTTCCTCAGCAAAACCTCCTGGCCCACTTCCCAGCTACTCTCGTGGGCTTTCTCTTCTCTTTTCCTTCTGTTTATTTCCTTACGTCTCCGAACATTGATCTCCACTGCTTCCTGCAATCTTCGTTGCCGGTCTCTAATCACCATCACCCACTCATCTACCGGCTCTGGGTCTACTTCCGGCCTAAGGTCAAACGGTAGGTTTGGTTCTCTCCCGTAAAACAACAGGAATGGGGAAAACCCTGTCGTGGCATGCGGAGTCGCGTTATATTGTGACACCACTGCCTGCAGATGCTCTGGCCACCTATTCTTTTCCTCTTCCTCGAGGGTGGCCAGCAAACCGTGCAGGGTTCGATTGAACCGTTCCACCATACCATTTCCCTGTGGGTGATATGCTGACGTCCTTATTTTCTTCACCCCAAAGGTGGCACAAGTTTGTCGGACCAATGCACTGCCAAAATTTCTTCCCTGATCGGTCAACAGTCGCTCAGGTGCACCCACTGCCAGGAAGATCCGATTCACCAGGATCTTTGCAATCGTCGAGGCTTTCTGGTCTTTGGTGGGAAAGGCCCAAGTGTAACGACTGTATATGTCAACCATTATCAGGACATTCTCCAATCCTTGCCGCTTGTCCAGCAAGGTGAAATCTGCGGCCAGTGTCTCTAATGGTTTGGCAGCTTCAATCGTCCCTAAATGCAGTTGGGGTTTCGGCACTTCATCTTTTGCTACTCCACACCTCTCGCAGCTGGCTCTGTAGTCTTGCACTGTTTCTCCCATGCCTGACCAGAAACCTCGCTCCTGCACCAGCGACAGGGTGCGATCTCGCCCCTGATGCCCAAACTCGTCGTGGCAGGCTCTAGTCAAAGCCTCCTGCAAGTTTGGAGATAACACTGGCACCTCCCTCCATAGATTCTTCCCTTCGGGTCTTCTGTGCCAGACAACCTCTTCTCTTACGATCAGGGTTTTCCTAGCTCCGTACATCTTGCTGAAGTCATCATTTTGGAGCTGTACCTGTACCTCATCCTCCGGCAGTTCTCCCGCCAACCATCTTCGCAGTTTTGTCATATAGTCCATGCCTTCCTGCTCCTTACGCAGCCCATCCATCGTCCACAGTTCCTTCCTTCCTGCCCTGTTCTCCTCTAGTACATGCATCGCTGTATACTCTTCTTCGCTATCTTCCTCCTGTTCCGCCGGGATTCTAGATAGAGTATCCGCCACAATGTTGTTCTTCCCCGGCTTGTACTCTATAGTAAAGTTAGACTGCTCGAGATCCGCATTCCACCTACTTTCCACGGCACCTAGTTTAGCCTTCTCGCAGTGACTGAGTGGGTTGTTATCTGTATAGACTGTGAAATGTTTCCCTGCCAAATAATCCCTGAATTTATCCACTGCTGCCCATTTGAGTGCAAACATCTCTAACTTACGAGAACTATAGTTGTTCATGTTACGTTCTGATTTCCTCAGGCCCCGACTCGCATAGCACACCGGATGCAACCTGCCATCCTTCCGCTGGGACAGCACCGCACCTAGCCCACGAAAACTTGCATCTGTTTCTAATATAAACTCCTGAGTGAAATCTGGGCAAGCCAACACTGGTATCTGCGTCACCTTGTCTTTCAGTTTCTCAAAAGCCTGTTGCTGTTCCTCTCTCCATTCACTATCTACCCGATCCTTAGATTTCCCATGCATCAACGCATGCAGTGGAGCAGCTATTTGGGCAAACCCTTCAACAAATTTCCTATAAAATGATGTGAACCCTACAAAAGACCGCACATCTTTCACCGTCTGAGGGACTGGCCAATCTCTTACTACCCTAATCTTCTCAGGATCAGCTGTGATGCCTTTAGCTGACACCTGATATCCTAAATAACTTACTTTTGAAGCCATTATTTCACACTTTTTAGGTTTAAATCTTAAGTTATTCTCCCTCATCCTGCAAAATAATTCCCTCAATCTGACTATATGCTGATCTATTGTACTTGAAAACACCATCACATCGTCAAGGTGTACAAGCAACGAGGAGAAAATCTTATCCCCTAAAATCCGCTCCATGTATCTCTGAAAGGTTCCCGGACTATTTGACAATCCCAAAGGCAGTCGCCTGTACTCAAAGTGTCCGAAGCTTGTGCTGAAGGCAGTCTTTGGACGGTCTGAAGGTTTTACTTCTATCTGGTGATATCCCGCCGCCAGATCAAACGTTGAGAAAAACTGGGCCCCTGTCAGAGATTCTAGAGTTTCATTTATCCTAGGCAGAGGAAACGCATCGCGTACCGTGACCTTATTTAAGTCACGATAGTCAATGCACAACCTCAGCGTCCCGTCCTTTTTCCTCACTACTACAATGGCGGCAGAGTACGGACTCTCACTATGCTGGATTACTCCCTGATCTAACAGCTGGCTAATGTGCTGCTTCACCTCTGGTACCTGGTTTGGAGGGATCCTCCGATATGGCACCCTAACTGGCCTGTCTGTGGTCACTGGGATCTCATGCTGAACCCCAATAGCCTTTCCTATGGGCTGGCCCTCTCCTTCAAAAATATCACTAAACTCTTCTATTAAACACCTAACTGCACGCTCTTGTTCCTCATTCATTTCCTCCGTGTGCACTTTGACCTCCGTACGGGCATCCTGTTGAACTGTCCTCACATACACCTCTTCACTGATGTCTGCCTCAACTTCCGTCCCAGAAGCCACTTTCCCAATCCGCCAATTGCCCCTCAAGTTCTTACGACTATCAGACAGATTTGCCACCAACACCTGGGTCATGCCTCTCACCACTCTTACAGCTGTCGGCAACACTATCACACCCTCAGGCATCCAACCTTCATGCTCCATTGTTAGAGGTTCAATCACTACTTCTTTGTTAACTACCTGGCTTAATGAGGGAACACATACTGACAGCAACCGAGTACTCCGGGGAGGAATGGTTGGGCTTTTCTTCCTCTCCGTCGTACAATACCCCAGGCTGATGGCCTCTATTGCACATAACTGCCTAACCTCATGCAAGCAATTTTCCCACTGAGCGGTGCTCCTGTCTTCCCTGCACAAGTGATACATGTGCGGCCAGATCTCCGCAACCTCCCCCAGCACATTCATCCCCAACAACCCGACATGCGATTGCCCCTTACCCTGGGTCTCAATCCCTGGACAAACCAACATCCCCACATCAGTGACTTCCACCCCACATACGACCATAGTGACCCGAATACACCCCACACACGGCACTGGAAACCCTGACGCCCCTTTTACCCTTATTCGAGTGGGCTGCAACACCACGCCTGCAGGCTCCAGCTCCCGACGGTAGAAAAGTTCATCAATTAGCGACACTTCTGCCCCAGTATCTGCTAAACCCCACATTTCACGACCCACTACCAGCACCGAAACCTTAGGACACTCTGCTTTCAGCCTTAAGGTACCTTCTGTCGTGATTAAATTTGTCATGCGGACCACGCTTGACCATGGGTCCGCTCTCTCTCGATTCATAACATCGCCGGTGGAATCTATTGGTGAGGCCAGGAACGGTTGGCGGGGACTGCCTGGCCTTGACCATTTCCCGACCGCCAGTTCCGATTGTTATTTCCAACTCGATACTGGCCATTGGCCACGTATCCCCTTGGGACACTCTCTCCTGGTCCGGACCTGTTCGTGCAGTTGAAACTGAGGTGGCCCTCTTGTCCACACGCATAGCACATCGGGAGAATCGAGCCTCCAGCCTGCGGCTCGTTCTCTCTTCCTTTAGTCAGCGGTACCTCCCTCAAAGCCTCTCGTTTTTGTTCCGCCTCTCTCAGCCCCGTGATCCACTCGTCTAGACTACGGTGAGGATACTTCTGGATCTCCTCCAATAACCACATACGGCTTTGTTCCTCCAGGTATCTCCTAGAGTCCTAGACTCACGGTCTCAGTGTGTGACCATTAATCTACTCAGATAGCCTCAGTGTACTCCCAGTGCGTCCATAAAGCGGAAGGGAGTGAGCCAATCAGACCTTGTACAGTTGAGAGAAGCTTTAGCTTCCCGTTAGCAAGAGGGTTTCACTAAACTGCTCGAGACATGTGGAGGTAGAGGAGAGCTGCTGACCCAACGATCGTCCCGTCGTCAGCTGGGCACCCAGACGGCTAGATTCCCTCAAGAGATCCTTTGATACCCCGCTAAACAGTGACAGGCCTACACTGATCGGTCCAATGGCGACAATCGCCACCCTCAATCATCAACGGCAGTCTCAAACGGCAGTCAATCTCTCGCAGTCAAACTCCGGTCAACTCCGGTCAACTCCAGTCAAGTGGGTTCTGACGGAAACCCTGAAATGAACTCACTGTTAGCTCTAGTTTACTTTACCACTGCCCTATCTAACCCTGTCTGAGATCGAATGAGACTTACTTGTTATACTGCAATAGCGCAGCACAGGTGACTAGGCCACGTGACTATTTCTGTGACGGACGCGCAGGGACGTCTTGTTTGTGTGAATGCTCCACGTGACTGAGGGAGAGCCAACGTCGCGTCCTCTCAAGGCGTTAGCTTAGGCCTACGTGACATATTTTCCGCCTAACTAATAACTCCTTGGGACACCCGTAACGTTATTCAGACTGATAAACGATCTATAATAATTTCAAATTCAATAATAGTCCCTTAACTTCATGAATCGCATCATTATTAATTCGGCAAATTACATTTAATATCACTTAGGCCTAGTTCCATAACCTCTCGCTATGGGCAGGGAGCGCTCTCTTCCCTCAGACGACCTTGAACGCTCAGTATCGCTAATGGCGGGGCATTTGAATTTTCTGAATATTTCATATATATATATATAAGAACATAAGAATGGAGGAAACTGCAGCGGGCCTATTGGCCCATACTGGGCAGTCCCGTTTACACCCAACCCCTATTGCTCATATAAGCATCCAACCTATGTTTGAAGCTATTCAGCGTATTCGAGTTAATGATGATATTTGGTGACTTGTTCCATTCATCCACTACTCTGTTTCCAAATCAGTGTTTACCTATTTCACGCCTAAATCTAAATTTGTCTAATTTAAAACCATTGTTACGAGTTCGCTCCTGGTTGGATAGTTTCAGTACCTTTGTAATGTCCCCTTTGTTTAGCCCCGACTTCCACTTATACACCTCTATCAGGTCGCCCCTCGCTCTACGTCTCTCGAGGGAGTGCAAATTAAGATGCTTTAACATGTCTCTATACTCAAGGTTCCAAATGCCCGGGATTAGTCTTGTCATTCTCCTCTGAATTCTTTCCAATGATTCTATATCCATCATGTAATACGGTGACCAGAACTGAACTGCGTAATCCAGGTGTGGTCTCACAAGCGCAAGATACAGTTTTAGGATGACCTCGCTAGTCTTGTAACTAACACTCCTTTGTATGAACCCAAGTACTTTATTAGCCTTGTTACGAGCAAAAACACATTGTTTACTTGGCCTAAGGTTCCTACTTATCATTACTCCTAAATCTCTCTCGCAGTCGGATTTCTCTATGGCATCGTTGTTCATCTGGTATCTGGTTTCCCTGTTTACATCTCCTATACTGAGTACTTTACATTAGTCCACGTTGAATTTGATCTGCCATTTTTCAGACCATTCGAAAAATTTGCTTAGATCTTCCTGTAGTTTTGCGGAGTCCTCGTCAGATTTAATAACGCGTCCTATTTTAGTGTCATCAGCAAATTTACTTATGTTGCTGTCTATGCCGATATCTATGTCATTTATGTATATGATAAATAATAATGGTCCAAGTACTGAGCCTTGGGGAACTCCACTTGTGACGTTGTTCCAATGGGACTTAGTGCCGTTAATGCTCACTCGCTGTGTCCTGTCCTGTAACCAAGCCCTAATCCATTTAAGGATGTTATCTTTGATGCTATGTGCTTCTACCTTTCTAATTAGTCTTTCGTGGGGGACTCTGTCGATGGCTTTGCTAAAGTCGAGATATACCACATCATAATTGTGCCCCTCATCCACCGATTCGAAAACTGATGAAAATAATGTTAATAGATTAGTTCGACAAGAACGTCCGCTTGTGAAGCCATGCTGGGAATCATTGATCAATCGGTGCTTCTCCAGGTGATTTCGTAAAGAGTTTGAAATGATTGCTTCCAGTAATTTGTCTACTATTGATGTTAGACTGAATGGGCGGTAGTTAGAGGATAGTGATAACCACAAGGAAGGAAGAAATCACGAAGTTCCCAAGCGCTTTCGTGTAATTCACATCTTCAGGGGTGAGTACAGACTAAGGTGAAGTATAAAACAAGGTATATATATATATACAGAGGAGGGTGAGATCAAGTCCACAATGGTCAGGTATTAGGTAATGACCCTACTAATCTTCAAAAAGCACGGCAGCAGTCGGTAGTCAGGTCAGAGGGTAAGCTGACCCAACCTTCTCACCTGGTAACAAATCTTCTTAATTACGAAATTATCCAGTTTGTACATGCCATTACTCAAATTCATGTTGACGGATTCGGTACGTTTATTGAGACTAGATTCTATGATGTTCCTACTATCAATTGAATTACAAGGTAATATTGAGGAGGCATTATCCCAGTCAATGCAATGCTTATTATCCCTCAAATGAACAAACAGAGCATTGGATTCCTGGCCTGTCCTAGTGCTATATTTATGTTGTTTAAGTCTAGTTGCAAGATCTTTACCTGTCTGGCCTAAGTAAAACATATTACATTCCTTGCAAGGAACCTTATAAATGCAGCCACCTGTATTGTTGGGGGAGTTCTTGATTAACATTTGTTTAACAGTGCATGAGTTTTTAAATGCTACATTGGCGTTCCAGGTTTTTAGTTGTAAAAAATTTTGAGAGAAATTTTTGTGAAATGGTAATACTAAGAGATTCTTATGGTCATGGGTGGGCTTGGGATCAGTTCTATAAAAAGATTTCTTAGTAATGTTTAGGCATTTGTCTATGAAACATGTAGGGTATTTAAGGTTTGAGCCAATATTATAGATATATTTATATTCCTCATCAATGAATTCCGGGCTGCAAATTCTCAAAGCACGTAAAAACATTGTTGAAAATACTGACTGTTTGACTCTATTATGGTGGGCAGAATAATAATGAATGTATGAACACACATTAGTTGGTTTCCTATAAATACTGAACTTAAAGGTGTTACCTATTCTGTGGATCAGACAGTCTAGGAAAGGCAATTTATAGTCATGCTCTAATTCCACAGTTAATTTGATCGAGGGGGCTAAGTTATTAAGTTGTGGCAGGAGAGCTTTTAGGTCCTCATTACTTGGCCAGAGACATAATACATAATCTACATATCTAAACCAGACTGCTGAAGGTGGTAGAATATTACTTAATAGTTTCTTTTCAAAGAATTCCATATATAGGTTGCTTAATACAGATGAGAGTGGATTACCCATTGCCATACCAAATTTTTGAGCATAATATTCTCCATTGACTTCAAATTTACAATCCTTAATGTATAATATGGACACGAAGTAGTACCTTAAGCTATGTATTCTTATATTACTCTATTAATTATGTATAGTAAAGTATTACAGAACATGTATTAATTCTATGTAATATTTCCATTTATTATGCACCATGTTATGTATGTGAATTACCATATTTACATTTTATGTATTCAGCTTGTGAATGCTGGCATCTGTACAGGCCAGCGCGGAGTGATACAGTGAGTGGATATCACCAGTCCAAGAGATGTGGAAGTGTTCTGTCTATTGTTCCCCCTGTGTATCTCCCGTACGAGAATAAGAACCTATTTTCAAGATAACAAGTGTTTGTGTCTACCCTCAGTAGTGTAGAACATTTTGGGGGTACCAAAGACAAACATAGATGGCGCAGTGAGTATTTCTCAGTGAGATTCAGGGTGGACCTAGCCTTCCCGCCGGACTGTGTTAATGGCGTCTCGTCTTCAGCCTCACCAAGGATTTACAGTCAGACTACAAGCCTCTGGACTTACAGTGTTGTAAGTGCTATGCTGTGTACAGTGCTGTGCTGTGAAGTGTTTTGTGAAGTGCTGTGTTGTGTATCTTAATCAGAATTGTCTGTGTAAATTGCAGTGAGATGACTAAGGGAGCTTGCCCAGCAGTACGTCCGCTCGCGTCGCCGGTCATTGGATAACTGACCAGCGAGTGAACCCTGCCCAGCTGCTACTACGTCTGGCAGCGCGCCAAGCCTCACACACACACACGCACTCACAGACCCACCTTATATTAAATTCTTACGAATTACTTTAGACTTCTGTAATTCTGTGCATAGATTACGAGGGGCTGACCCGGTCTTTTGCACAGATAGAGTACAGAAGCTGTCGGCATGTCTAACAGGGATCAAAATGATACCCTGGACGATGTGGTTATCAGTTTAAGTCTGGGAGACCTCTCCCCACCCACACTCAGGCCCCACGCTCCCCACAGTGACAACGCCAATCACCCACAGAATCTCCTCGTTCGTCGCGAGCAAGCTCTCCTGCGGTGCCTGCGTCCACCTATCTCCTTCAACTGATTAAGTGGATGGAAACTTCTCGACGCCAGGACTATGTTGCAAGGAGAGAAGAGGAGGAAATTCGGTACAGAAAGACTGAAAGACGACGCCACAAGGATGAACAAAGACGCAGAGAACTAGAAGAAATACGTAGAAGTGAGGATGACCTGAGAAGAAGAGAGGATCAAGCCAGATTTGAAGTCTTGATTTCTCTGTTAGCCTCCCCACAACGATCTACTGTACAAAATTCTTCTGCTACTACTAATGTTGATACGACTAGAGGTACTGGTACCTCATTTCCCAGAGTCGGTTCAACAATACCTCAAAAGGCTGCAGCACAAACGCCTCCCTCTCTGAAGTCTGACGCTTCTTATCAGATGTTTCGGGAATGGCGTCGACGTTGGCAAGACTATGCAACAATGGTTGACCGGTCAAGTTTACCACAGCCTAAACAGATGATACAGCTTCGTATGTGCTTGTCCTTAGAGACACAACGTACTCTCGAGGACACACTTCAAGTGCCTCCAAAGACAACTCTGACTTTTGAGGCCGTGCTTGACAAGTTACAGGAACATGTTAAGGGACAGCGCAATGAAGCACTTAGAAGAGAACTCCTCCAATGTAAGCAGCTTGATGGTGAATCTTTTGATGCATTTTTTGTAAGACTCAAGAGATGTTCAGAGGAAGTTGATGTTTGTCCAGGAAATTCTCAAGTCTGTGAAGAGACACAACTCAAGACAATTATTTTAAAGGGTGTTCGAGATGAAGAGCTAGTTCAGCGTCTCATTTCACTTGACCCCACTTCCTCCCTTCAAGATGTTGTTACAAAATGTCGAGCGTACGAGGCCGCCAGGTGTGCGACTTCAGCTTAACGTTCACAACCTGACCAGGTGAGGGCGGTGTCTTCCTACAGAAAGGGTAAGAAGTAGCAAGGTAACCCCACCCCTCACCCTCCAGCTACACCTTCAGCAGCAGCTTTGTGTAACAGCTGTGCGAGACAGCATGATGCCTCCCAGTGCCCAGCTGCTCAAAGCGTGTGCAGGAGTTGCGACCGCCAAGGTCACTGGGCTTACACAGTCAAGTGCCCTGCTAGCAAAGTTCAGTGCAGACTTTGTGGTCGTGTGGGCCATTATGACAAATGTTGTCGTAAGAAGACACAGAGAGGACACCACCAAGGATCCAAGAAGTCATCCTCAGGTAGTGCTGGCGCGCCCCCTCCTTCTGGCAAGCATCAAGACGCTGTGTCCAGTCGTTCCTGCCGTCGTGTACATTGTTCCACAGACGCGACGCCCCAGCACATCAGTGTCGTCATCTCTCACGGTAACTTGTCATCCAGTCTTCAGATGTTACCTGACACAGGTGCTGACGTCTCAGTAATTGGTCCACAACACTTAGCAAGTTTGGGAATACCCCGGAGCAACCTACAGCCCCCTCCTCAGACAACGAAACTGACAGCTGATGGTTCCAAGATGGCTCCAGCTTTGGGATCTTTCTGGGCTACTCTTACCTTTGGTAAGCAGTCTTGCTCAGCCCGGATTGATGTTCATGATGGGATCCCGACTCCGCTTTTATCATATGGCCATTGTCAAGAGTTGGCCATTATTTCCAAGGAATTCCCCAAACCTATTTCAAAGGTCACCCATGTCAACAGGTTGAAGGAACTCCCTATCTCTACTAACACGTCCCCTTCTGATGCAAGAGCTTACCTTCTCAAGGAGTTTGCTGACGTGTTGGTTACGAAGAAATCTTTAGGATCCACACCACTCAAGCCGATGGTGGGTCCACCTATGAAGATTCATCTTAAGGATGGTGCCACACCTTTTGCCATCCACACCCCTTGTTTGATTCCTCACGCCTACAAGGAGCTAGTTGGACAAGAGCTTGACTCCATGGTTGCTCAGGGAATCATCAAGCCGGCTGGAGACGAACCTTCACCTTGGTGCCACCCTCTCGTCCCCGTCGCCAAACCTCGTGGTGGAGTACGGATCACCACCGATCTATCAAAACTTAACCAGCAAGTTTCCCGTCCAGCCCACCCTTCACCCACACCCTTCGCAGCTGTTCGAAATGTGGACGCCTTATGTGGTTATTGGCAGATCTAGTTGGCCAAAGAAGACCAGCATTTGACTACATTCATCACACCATATGGAAGATACCAGTATTGCAGAGGCCCCATGGGATTTGCCGCTACGGGTGATGCATTCTGTCAACGTGGTGACGCGGCCCTTCAAGGAGTCACGAATTGTGTCAAGGTGGTTGATGATATTTTGCTCCATGACGAAGACTACTGTGCCCACCTCTCCCGAATATATGAAGTTCTCACCAGATGTCGAAAGTACGGGATCACCCTCAACAGTTGACAAGTTTGTAGTCGCCACTGCATCAGTGAACTTCTGTGGATACACTCTCTCAGCATCAGGTATCACAGCTGACCCGGAGAAATTAAGTGGAATCAGGGATTTTCCAACCCCTGCCAACCTGACAGACCTCCGTTCTTTTTTGGGTCTGGTCAATCAGCTGGCTGAATTTTCACCTGACATCTCCGCCGCAGCCCAGCCGTTACACCCCCTGCTGAGCCCCAGGAGGACATTCCTGTGGACCCCAGATCATCAAGAGGCCTTCCAGCGAGTCAAGCAGGCCCTCTTAAGTCCACCTGTCCTCGCCTGTTACGACCCAGCCCTACCCACCGTCCTCCAGACTGACGCCTCCAGACTCTACGGCGTTGGTTACGCCCATCTGCAGGACTATGGCGGTGGACAACTCCGCTTAATTCAGTGTGGATCCCGGTTCCTGACGGACGCCGAGACCCGATATGCCACGATTGAGCTGGAGATGTTGGCTGTTGTCTGGGCGATGGCGAAGTGCCGCTTCTACCTGATAGGACTTCAGCACTTCACCCTCTTCACGGATCACCGCCCTTTTATACCTATTATCAATCACTACTCTTTGGATGCAGTAGAGAATCCTCGCCTTCAACGTTTGAAAGAGAAGCTCTCGCCTTATCTCTTCACGGCTGTGTGGAGTGTCGGTAAGCTGCTGTGCATCCCAGATGCCCTGTCCCGCGCCCCTGTCAGTCGCCCCATCCCAGAGGACGAGATGTTGTGTTCTACAGCTGCTGCATCCCTCAAGTCAGTCGTCTCATTGAAGGCCGTCTTCACATCAGAAGAGTCTACAGCACCGGATGCAGACAAGACCCTTGAAGATCTCCGCACCGCAGCCCGGGCCGACCCTTCCTACATCCGGCTCGTCGACTGTGTGTCCCAGGGATTTCCATACGACCTTCATGAATCGCTACTCCCGTACTGAAAGATACGCGAGGACCTCTATTGTGACGGAGACCTCATCTTGTATGGTCCACGAGGAGTCATTCCTGCTGCCCTATGCCGCCGTACCTTGACCCGCCTTCACGACAGCCATCGAGGAGTGGAGGCCACCAAGCGACAGGCGAAGCAGACTGTATTTTGGCCCGGAATCGACGCGGACATTGCAAGTACCGTCCGTGCCTGTGAGCCGTGCCAGACTCTGCAACCCAGCCAGCAACAGGAACCTTTAATGTGCGACGATAACCCTTCAAGACCCTTCGAGTCTGTGTCGGCCGACTTCTTTGCAGTGGCAGGGAAGTCCTTCCTCGTCATTGCCGACCGATTGTCTGGATGGCCTGTTGTCATCCCCTGTGGTAGTGATACAACGGCTACTGCTACCATCCGGAATTTCAGGCATTACTTCAGAGGAGTTGGTCTTCCTCTCCGCCTCAGGACTGATGGAGGACCCCAGTTCACCAGCCACGAGTTCCGGGACTTCATGGACCGTTGGGGAGTCCGTCATGTCGTGACCTCGCCCCACTACCCCCAGGCGAATGGACACGCTGAAGCTGCAGTCAAGACTGTGAAACACCTGATCCTTAAGGTGTCACCCTCAGGAAATATCGACTGCGAGGACTTCGATCGAGGTTTGTTAGAGTTACGCAACACCCCGAACTTCACCGGACGCTCCCCAGCCCAGGTTCTATACGGACACCATCTCAGGTCTTGTGTTCCTGCCCACCCGAAGTCTTTTTCTCAAGAATGGCAGGCCAAGACTGAGGAATGTGACCGCCGTGCAGCAGAACGAGCCGCAGATGTCGCTGCTCGGTACGACTGTCATGCCCGCCCCCTTCCCAGGTTGAGTATCGGCCAGCAGGTCAGGATTCAAGATCCAGTATCTCACCGCTGGGGCAAGGTTGGGGTTGTCATGGGTATTGGCCGGTCCAGGGACTACCAAGTGCGTCTTCCTAGTGGTAGAGTATGGTGGAGGAACCGTCGTTTCCTCCGACCTGTGGAGCTGCCTAGTGTTGACCCTTCCCCAGTTGAGTCCCCTAATGTTGATGCCTTTCCAGTAAATCCATCCCCACCTTGTGTTTCTGCCCCGGTACTCCGCAGGTTCGAGCGACTCAGAAACAAAAGGTCCGCTCAAGATGAAACTATGAGCGTATGGGGGGAGGGAGGTGTATAAAATGGACACGAAGTAGGACCTTAAGCTATGTATTCTTATATTACTCAATTAATTATGTATAGTAAAGTATTACAGAACATGTATTAATTCTATGTAATATTTCCATTTATTATGCACCATGTTATGTATGTGAATTACCATATTTACATTTTATGTATTCAGCTTGTGAATGCTGGCATCTGTACAGGCCAGCGCGGAGTGATACAGTGAGTGGATATCACCAGTCCAAGAGATGTGGAAGTGTTCTGTCTATTGTTCCCCCTGTGTATCTCCCGTACGAGAATAAGAACCGATTTTCAAGATAACAAGTGTTTGTGTTTACCCTCAGTAGTGTAGAACATTTTGGGGGTACCAAAGACAAACATAGACTTAATACATAGTTTGATGAGTTCGATGAAGTCGTCTTTCGAGACAGGCACTGAAATATTATCCAGGGAATCTATGAGGAACTCCAGTAAATCATCAACTGGGACCTTTGTAAAGAGTGATGTTACATCAAAACTGACCAGTTTAAAATCATAATAATGTATAAGTTATTGAGTTTATCAACCAGATCCATATTATTCTTGATATTAGAGTTAGAAATGTTGCCAACTAGGGGATTTAGATAATTTATAAGAGATTGACCCAACTGAGCTAATGATGGGTCTTGCTGGGTTATTAGGCTTGTGGGTCTTGATTACACCGTACATGTAAGGCAGTGGAGGGGACGTTGAAGTAAGATGTTTAATGAGAGTACCTTTGCCTCTCAATAGAGACTTAAGTTTTTGGTTGAATTGGGTGTTAACTGTGTTGAGAGGATTATTTGTGAGCTTAGAATATGTTGCAACATCACATAATAGGTCATTCATTTTAGATATACAAACATCTTTGTTTAAAATCACTACTGTGTTGGCTTTATCTGCTTTAGTGACATGTCGATCCATATTTTTCTTAAGGGCTTGGATTGCTTTGGTGAATCTTTCTGGACAGTTTGGATCACAAGGCTTAGACATAGATGCTTACACAACACCTTTACACATGTTCACTTCTTCACTTGTCAAATTATTGAATTTCTCCAAATTGCAAAATGCTCTGGCTATGTCAACACTGTCGACTCCCTTGTTAGAGCCATCAAAACTTAAACCAAAGCCGAGGGCACACAGTGATTTACTTGCATATATATATATATATATATATATATATATATATATATATATATATATATATATATATATATATATATATATATATATATATATATATATATATATATATATATATATATATATATATATATATATATATATATATATATATACACAGGGTGTCCCATAAGTTTCCATACAACGTATCACCAACGCCATTACAAGCATAACTCCAGCTGTGCTTGAACGTGTTCTTCAGCAGTGGAGGACACGCATTGAAGAGTGTTTTCAACAGAATGGTAGTCATGTAGAGCATATTATATAAATAAAAATGGATTTTCATATAAAATTTATTTTTCCTATGTATGGAAATTTATGGGACAGTGTACAGTCTGTACTCACCCCTGAGGATGTGAATTACACGAAAGCGCTTGGGAACTTCGTGTTTTCTTCTTTCCTTGTGGTTATCAGCATATACCTAGATCACGCGCACCTACAGTGATTTACTTGCATATATATATATATATATATATATATATATATATATATATATATATATATATATATATATATATATATATATATATATATATATATATATATATATATATATATGTAATAGTATAACTCGGGAAATGCCGAGATATATAAAATCATCTGGGAAAATCTCAGCTTATCTGGCTACCTGCATCACCTACCACGCCTCTGTCACCTACAGAGCATGCAGTATGGTACAAATTATGGACTGGTACAGTTATGAGGGTGATAAAAGTTTGGTTCGATATTTTTTTCAAAGTTCGGTAAGGTACGAAGGTACGATTAATTTTTCGTACCTTTATTGAACCATTTCAAACCAAGCCACTCCCTTGAAATGTTGGATGGCCACGTGGCCAGGACAATTGCTTGGGCGATGCAGGTGTGCTCCAACCTTCAGGTCAGGTCAGATCCGGCGACACTTAGTGAGCCAGTGAGACCCACAAAATTACACTGCCCCAGGGGGGGATGCCCCTGCCAGCTGACACACGCATAATGACACATTCTCATTCCCGAGTCTGACGTCATACGATGCACAGTCAGTCAGGCTGACTCCTGCAGTGTTCAAGGCTTCTGTTTTTAAAGGTAAGAGCCACAAAAGTTTTCCTTTATTTATATATTCTGATCAGTGTAATAATGTCATAAACAGCAATAACAATAATAATAATGCTAATGAATAATAATAATACTTATCATGATCATTATTCTCATTAAGTTAAATGTGTAATTTAGCATTAGTATGTAAGAATATTAAATATTATTATGTTAAGAATAAAATACTAAAGTTAATAGTATAATTATTTTGTGTTTTGTTACACCTTAAATTGGCTACATTTTGTTTGGAGGTACGAAATCAGGTACGAAATAATGGTACAATATATTATCGTACCAGTACAGTACGAAGATATAATTGAGGTACAGTACAAAATTACGGTACTGTATTTTTCCTTTGGTACGAATTATGATAAATCAATCATACCATACCGAACTGCATGCTCTGCCTACCATGCCTCTGTGTCACCTACCATGCATCTGTCTCCTACTATGATGCTTTATTCATAGCCTGCAGTGCTGGTAAGTGTTACTTTTTTACATTTAGTAATTACTTGTACACATACAGTACATGGGTCAATAATTTTTATTGTTTTTTTTTTTGAAGGAGAGGGAAGTGCCTTGATAAGATAGAATTTGGGATAACTCTGCAAGGACAGTGACCCCTCGGTTAACGAACTCAATCCGTTCCAGAAGGTCGT
The DNA here is from genome assembly GCF_018991925.1 of Homarus americanus. Classification (NCBI taxonomy): domain Eukaryota; kingdom Metazoa; phylum Arthropoda; class Malacostraca; order Decapoda; family Nephropidae; genus Homarus; species Homarus americanus. The sequence continues at coordinate 1,519 of NW_024743041.1, read as the reverse complement.
TCGTTAACCGAAACCATTGTTTCAATGGGTTTTTGGGTAATTGGTTCCAGCTCACCGAAAATTTCCTAGATTCAACAAAAATGGTAGAAAAGTTCACTTACTTTGAGGTGTGTATGTAGAAGGCTCCTGGATGATGATGATGATGATGATGGGATTTAGAATGGGGGTGGAGGAGAAGGAAGAAGAGAAGGCATTGGGATGGAAGAGAAGTCACCCCATGGCGCCATTTCACCCATAAAATTTTAGCTCTCTTGGTGTAATTCAAGATTATTTTCTTTAAATCAACACTGCACTGCATTATATATTGTCAATATGTAAAATATATTTCAAAATGACCAATAATTTGCTTGGAAACACAGAAAAAAATCATTTAGTTGAAGAGGCTCAAGCAAGATGTTACTTCCAGTGAAAACAGAGAGACTAATGCCTGTTTGCTGTGTTAAGAGGCTGGATGCCGCGCATTAAACTAGTCACTTTACCTTCAATTATGTTCAATAATTGTTAAAATGACTAAAAAATTGAATATTAAACTTTTAAAATTATTGAATAGTATAAACTTCTTGATATTTACTAATATAGTAAGGAATTTAAGCCCTAGAACCGATTAATGTATTGGCGGACTGATACTAAAGCTGGTTGCCCGGTCAGTGCAAGCGAAAACATGTTGAGGTCGGTTCGTAAGAAATTCGTTAACCGAATTTTTGTTCGTGAACCGAAATTTCGTTAACCGAGGCGTTCGTTAAACGAGGGGTCACTGTGTATGTATGTATGTATATATATATATATATATATATATATATATATATATATATATATATATATATATATATATATATATATATATATATATATATATATATATATATATATATATACCTGTAGAGAGAGAGAGAGAGACTAATAATAAAAACACCACTTTCATCACCTTGGGTTTTTAATACCGTACACCTTTAATACTTGCCAATATTATTCATTCCCTTTATTTGTAATTCCTGCATTATCCCTCTAATATTTTTTACCCTTTTACTGCATCCATGACTCACAAATTTTACGTTTCTCTCAAACCTACTAATTATTTACAAATCATTCTGCTGTTGCTGCCCCAAAACATCTTAACTGTCAACCTTCCATACAGCATTTACTTCAGATCTACTGCTTCATAAACTTAAAGCAGATTGATGTACTGTGCAGTATATTCCTGAAACATTTTGATTATTTTCTCACCTTAATTTTTTCCAAAATCTGAGCTGCTCCTTGTACCTGAACTCCCTCAAATGACATTAACGAGAGCTCCGCCTGAAAAATGTTCACAATGTAAGTCTGGGGGTTGAAATCATAATGAGGTTCTCAATATAAAATTGGGAGAATAGGAATAAATCAGTAGATTACTAACTGGTATTGTACTTCTTTTAGAAAAAAAAAAGTAAGAAATTTCAATTTATGACTAGGAGGAAGAAACAATTGATCTGAGAGACCCTTACGTGTAAAATACCATCTGGCTTAGCTTGAGTTTGCCAAA